>NC_140955.1:81130086-81430086 GCF_014529385.1 Adiantum capillus-veneris | reverse complement strand
ATTCCATGGGTAGCAGCCCCTACTCGCTACACCTTCATGCGGGAGACGGATTTTGTATACATAGATGGGATTTACAGGCGCCTATCCACTGAGGAGTTGGGGTGACCTCTGGAGGAGCTTACTACTATACTGACACAGACATTACACGATGCTGCAGTAGAGGCATACCCACACACACAACTTGAGCAAAAGACATCGTTCTGGGAGCATGCCTCAGAATAGCTAGTATGATGAGGAATGCCATCAGACTAGAGCTAGACTTCAGAGGGAAGTGCTTTTGGGGGACATCACTCATAGACTGACTTCTGACGCCTAGTGCAACGAAAGAAGAGGGAATTTTTGGCTCGATTAGACCAGGATCTATACCAGCTATTCTTGAGTCAGGACTCACGTGAGGCATGACGGCTCTTTCATGAGCAGTCCCCCCCCCCTACCATTACCTCTACAGAGACCTGGGGTCAGTACGCATCATCTTTGTACACAGTTTTTGAACAGTAGCCCCTTCCGGACCCCCCGGATCCATGCCCACACACATGTGCTTTTTTCACCGCTGAGATGGTGAAGAAGACCATTGATAGGATGAGGACTGGGAGAGCATATGATCATGATGGCTTAGTGGCTGAGCATTTCATGCATGCCAGAGATCTACTAGCAGAGCTTCTAGTAGTTATGTTTAAGTGTGCCATGTGTGAGGGGTTGCCTGATACTTGGAGCCTTTCTACGATCGTACCTATCTTCAAGTCAGGAGACCCTATGGAGCCTGGGAATTATCACACTATCATGATTGGACACATTGGCACGGTTGTACGCATCCATTCTTGAGCAGCAGCTGAGTAGATGGGCAGAGAGGGAGGGCATGCGTGCTGTTGGGCAAGCAGGGTTTAGGAGAGGTTTTTCTACTCTTTACCATACCTTGACATTGAGGGCCATCATCAAGGAGGACAGATCCCATGGGAGACGGATCTATTGTAGCTTTGTGGACTTCCGCAAAGCATTTGACACAGTATCCAGAGCTAGATTGATGCACAGATTACAAGAGATGGAAGTACCCACAGAGCTCATTTGGGGGATCACAGCATTGTGCAGATTAGTAGTAGGGCATGTACGCACCTCAGAGGGTCTATCTACATTGGTTCACTCCACTATTGGAGTGAAGCAGGGTTGCCCGCTCTCTCCTACTCTATTTGGTATGTATGTGGATGAGGTTTCCGACTACATTGAGAGAGATGGTGATAGAGGTGCACCGCTGGCAGGGACATGGATTCCGCTATTGTTATATGTTGATGATATTGTGTTGATCTCCGACTCTCCGAAGGGGATGCAACGTCACTTGGATGCTTTGCATAGGTTCGCCCATGAAAGTGGCTTGTCTGTCAACCTTGTTAAAACCAAGGTCATGGTATTTTCTACTACCCCACAATGGATCAGGAGGGGATTAGGAGGTCAGCACCCGCATTCACATATGGCCAAGAGACAATGGAATATACAGATGCTTACACTTTACCTTCGAGTGGTTTTTAGTGGACCATCATTTTCTTTGAGGAGAGCAGCAGAGACTAGATTGACCAGAGCCCATTCGGCATTGGGGAGACTAGAGAGGATGTGTTCACAGGTTCAGTTTCAGGAGCCTCGGATGAAGCTCTGGCTATTTGACACTTTGGTGGCTTCTGTATTGCTCTATGGAGCGGAGATATGGGGGCCTTCACTGGATCATCACGAGAGAACAGGTCGCACTGATGGATGGGGGGACATGGAGAAGCCTCTAGTCTCTACGATCTCGCAGCTCATTAGAGCCAAGGCTTTGGTACCACGTGCCATTATCCGAGCAGAGCTAGCTGCCCCCCCACTAGTAGTTGAGGTGCTCATCAGATCTGTTTCCTTCATACACCGCTTGTGGGAACTTCCCAGAGACAGATACGCCCACCTTGCACTTGAGTCCTTTCGACAGTTAGCCAGCCAGGGAGACACAACATGGTGGTATGGGGAGATGACATCATGGTTCCAAGCACATGAGTTCACTATAGACAGATTGCCCCCCTTCTAGTACTCACTGGATGCACCCTCTCCGACTCTCACACAGTTCGAGACCACCAGGCTCATCCGTCAGGACCTGACTTAGCTAGACACCATGAGGACATGGGTACAGCCAGCACAGGAGCTGGGCACGAAGATGGATTTCTACAGAGAGCATCTTCTCCAGCTTGACGAGGCCTAGATACATGGACACCCACTTGTCTCATGGGATACGGTGTGCTATTGGCCAGATACGCACATCTTCACACCAGCTATGGATTGAGACTGGGAGATACAGCGGAGTGCCAGCAGATTCCAGGACATTTCACCCTGTGTGAGATGGAACCTGAGATAGAGTTACACTACACATGCCACTGCCCCGTCTACTACGAGATACGAAGCCGCTTTTACTGCTTGTTCAGAGAGGTCTTTGGACCACTCTCCAAAGTCATGAGGTATGAGGATCAGAGATGCTTGGGTAGACACAGAGAGAGCCTGATGAGAGGAGAGGCTAGCCAGTCTCAGGCAGAGACACATCACAGACTTCTTTAGAGCAGACACTAGACACCATAGGAGCTACTACCACAGCAGATCTTGTCGCCTCACACCAGAGGCACATTGATCGATCGAGTGATTGAGTTGGGGAGATCCACATGCCCACGACTGTGGAGGACTACACAGCATCAACGGAGGCTACATCAGAGGATTCGGTTCACTTTGGCCCGACATGCACGATGCCCGGTCAGACTACTCTCCATGGAGGAGATTGATGAGATCCGCCAGCGACCAATACTGGATTTCTTGTGACTTGTGATTTAGCTATCCCAGCTAGCTGCTTAGTTCACACCTACCAGTTTCGGATCCCATAGTACTTTTATTTTATCATTCTGTCATTTCATTATGTTACTCAGACTTTGTATCAGATTCACCACAATGTAACGCTCTGGTCTCATAGGTCATTCTGGCCTTTTGAAGACGTTATTATAACATTTCATTTCATTTCATTTCTCTCTGTTCCTTCTTAGATGTCACTATTGATAGATATCTTCAGTTGTGTTTTCATAGATTTGGAGGATGATTTTAGGGATTTCCATCAAAAGCACACTCTGCAATCTTTCTCTCTCCCTCTCTATTATAGCTAGCTATAGTTCTCTCTCTCTCTCTCTCTCTCTCTCTCTCTCTCTCTCTCTAGCTTGAGTTGCATAATCATAGCTTTGGAGGATGATTTAAAAATGAAGCATCCAAGAATTTATTTGGCACTGCCTCATTGATGCATAGGGAATGTTTGCACATGTTGCCATCTTTGGGGAGAAGGGGAGCGAGGAGAGCAATGCTTTTTATATTTTTTAAAATCCAAAAACTTGACAAACCTATATATGGAGATAAATTGAGTAAATTTGAAAGTTTTTACACGTAGATCTTGTAGGTTCTCACCTTTAAGTTTAAAATTTAGAGGTAAATCTTAAAATTTGTAGGTGGGATTACATTAAACCTAAGTTTTTTCTAAGCACTAGAGAGTAAATCTTAAAATTTGTAGGTGGGATTACATTAAACCTAAGTTTTTTCTAAGCACTAGAGGAGAGTATCACAGAATATAACCTTGCTTCTAATTAACTGCAACAATTAGACTAAAGTGTTCTCAAAAATGCTCAAACTTCTACTTAGAAAGATTTTAAAAACTTGTGAAGGTTAAGTGAAGGGACCATTAAGTGAAGGGACCATTCGACAAACTAAAAACAAAACAGTTGAAGTTTATTAAGTGAAGGGACCATTCGACAAACTAAAAACAAAATAGTTGAAGTTTCACTTCGGCATTTTTTTTTAAAAAATGTAAAGTAAATCAAGTAATGAAAGGCATTAAACAATAAAATTGAAAGGGAAGTCAAGGTATTAAGGCCGTGAAATGAAGAGATTGACAAATGGACCATTGACAAACTATAAATAAATAAAAAGATTTCAATTGTTCACACAAAATGGCTGGTCCAAATTCTTGGTTGTTTCTATATGGTGTTGTGATGCGGATAAGGCTTGGGTACAATGGTTCTAAGGCCGTGTTGCTGGTCGACTTGGGCATGATTGGCCTTGTGTGAGAAGGTCTGATATGATGGCTCCTAATCGGTCCATGGGGTGGTCATTTTTTTCCCATACAGGTTAGGGACTTCCTTGTAAAAGTCCCGAGTTTATGGACTAATAGTGCGACAGTATGCTCTTGGGTATTTGGTGGTCGTCGTATAAATTCTTTTTGTACACTCTTAGCCTTTTTGGCTCATCTCCTGTACAAAGAAGTTTTGGTCATCTTTCACATCCCGTGTGCATGAATCATCCATCCATGATTTATATCTACTAGTAAAACAGCGCCGCCTTCGGCAGCGGCATGGCCCCTCTTTACCCCCGTCGCACTCGCCACCAACTTACTCCTAAAAGCCTCTCAAATTGGATTTTGCTACTGTGTAGGGATTTACAGCTCCCAGAAACCCTTCCCCTATAATTAATCTCCCCACACAGAGAAAGATATTGTGCATTGGCCGCCGTGCACCTTGGTTGTCGTGCGACATAAAGGCAGAAGGCCATCTCCAACAACGGCACCCCCCCCCCCCCCCCCCCCGGGACCTCCTTGGCAGTCCTCTCTCTCTCTCTCTCTCCTCCTCTCTCTCTCTCTCCTCTCTCTCTCTCTCTCCTCCTCCTCTCTCTCTCTCTCTCTTCTCTCTCTCCAGGTCGTTCGAGGCAGGCTGCACTTGCATTCGTAATTTTGTGCACTGGTCACCGTGCACCTTGGTTGCTGTGCGACATAAAGGCAGAAGACCATCTCCAGCAACGGCAAACCGCCCCCCCCCCCCCCCCCCCCCCCCCCCCCACAGGACCTCCTCGCCAGTGCTCAAAAAAAACTTTTTTCCAAAACCTTGGCAAACCTACATATGTGAAACATCAGAGGTAAATTGTCAAAATTTGAAGGTTTTCTTAACTTCAAATAAAAAATTTAGAGGTAAATTTCAAAATTTGTAGGTGGGACTACACTAAACCTAGGTTTTTTTCGAGCACTGCGAGTCCTCTCTCTCTCTCTCTCTCTCTCTCTCTCTCTCTCTCTCTCTCTCTCTCTCTCTCTCTCTCTCTCTCTCCAAGTCGTTGGAGGCAGGCTGCACTTGCATTCGCGATTGTGTGCACTGGCCGCCGTGCACCTTGGTTATCGTGCGACATAAAGGCAGAAGGCCATCTCCAACAACGGCCCCCCTCTCGGGACCTCCTTGCCAAAAACTTGGCAAACCTACATATGTGAAACAACAGAGGTAAAGTGTCAAAATTTGAAGGTTTTCTTACCTTCAAAAAAAAATTTAGAGATAAATTTCAAAATTTGTAGGTGGGACTACACTAAACCTAGGTTTTTTTCGAGCACTGCGAGTCCTCGCTCTCTTTCTCTCTCTCTCGCTTTCTTTCTTGCTATGCAGAGCACATCGCCGGAATCCGACCTCTGAATCTGCTCTCTCTCTCTCTCTCTCTCTCTCTCTCTCTCTCTCTCTCTCTCTCTCTCTCTCTCTCTCTCTCTCTCTCTCTTTGCGCGCTCAGCTGAGCACTATCCGGAAGCTCAGCTGTCAACAGCCGGGCCGCCTCTCTCTCTTTCCGAGCACACAGGTGTAGGCTACACTGAGTCTGCGCTCTCTCTCTCTCTCTCTCTCTCTCTCTCTCTCTCTCTCTCTCTCTCTCCGCGCTCAGAGAGCACTGACCGGAAGCTCAGCTGTCAACAGCCGGCGCCATGGTCCATCTTCTTCCTAGTCCTGACCAGTGTTCGGGAAAAATCATTTTTCCAAACATACAAAATTCCTTTCCTAGAATTTGCCAAGAGGAAATTTTAGAAATTATGGGGCGGAATTTTTCTCTATTATGGGGCGGAATTTCTCCTTTTCCCCTTGCCGTGAACTGGCATTTCGGAAATTGAAAACGGCAAGATATTAAGCTGAGACACATTTTCCCTGAACGGTGGTCCGACTCCCGACACATCTCTCTCTCTCTCTCTCCGCGCTCAGCTGAGCACTATCCAGAAGCTCAGCTGCCAACAGCCGGCCGCCTCTCTCTCTTTTCGAGCGCGCAAGTGCAAGCAGTGTAAGTGCATTCACGATTTTGTGCACTGGCCGTCGTGCACCTTGGTTGTTGTGCAACATAAAGGCAGAAGGCCATCTCCAACAACGGCCCCCTCCCGGGACCTCCTTGCCAAAAACTTGGCAAACCTACATATGTGAAACAAACAGAGGTAAATTGTCAAAATTTGAAGGTTTTCTTACCTTCAAATAAAAAATTTAGAGGTAAATTTCAAAATTTGTAGGTGGGACTACACTAAACCTAGGTTTTTTTCTAGCACTGTGAGTCCTCGCTATCTCTCTCTCTCTCTCTCTCTCTCTCTCTCTCTCTCTCTCTCTCTCTCTCTCTCTCTCTCTCCCTCTCTCGCTTTCTTTCTTGCTTTGCAGAGCACATCGTCGGAATGTGACCTCTGAATCTGCTCTCTCTCTCTCTCTCTCTCTCTCTCTCTCTCTCTCTCTCTCTCTCTCTCTCTCTCCGCACTCAGCTAAGCACTATCCGGAAGCTCAGCTCTCAACAGCCGGCCGCCACTCTCTCTTTCTTTCTCTCTCTTTCCAAGCGCACAGGTGTAGGCAGTGTAAGTGCATTCGCGATTTTGTGCATTGGCCGCCGTGCACCTTGGTTGTTGTGCGACATAAAGGCAGAAGGCCATCTCTAGCAATAGCCCCCCCCACGGGACCTCCTTGCCAAAAACTTGGCAAACCTACATATGTGAAACAACAAAGGTAAATTGTCAAAATTTGAAGGTTTTCTTACCTTCAAATAAAAAATTTTAGAGGTAAGTTTCAAAATTTGTAGGTGGGACTACACTAAACCTAGGTTTTTTTCGAGCACTGCGAGTCCTCGCTAGCTCTCTCTCTCTCTTTCTCTCTCGCTTTCTTTCTTGCTGTACAAAGCACATCGCCGGAATCCGACCTCTGAATCTGCTCTCTCTCTCTCTCTCTCTCTCTCTCTCTCTCTCTCTCTCTCTCTCTCCGCACTCAGTTGAGCACTGTCCGGAGGCTCAGCTGTCAACAATCGACCGTCTCTCTCTCTTTCCAAGCGCGCAGGTGCAGGCTACACTGAGTTCTTAAGTATGGAGCCTAATTTACCCTTGTAATTTTCTGTGGTAAAAGCGCACATTTGTAAGGCCCCCATTATGAGGAGAAGCCATCGTGCGTGAGGGAAAATCACTCACCGGAAACCAAAATTTTCACAGACAAGAATCATGGGCAACTTTAGAGGCCTCGGGGGCGGAGGCCCCCGAGACCTTTTTTTTCGCCGGAATATTATAGCCGGACGGCGGTCGGAAAGTGGTCGGAAAACAACCGGCCGGTGGCCGGTGGCCGAATTCAAAAGCGGACTTGTCTTCTCAAGGGCGGATTGGAGGGTCCGATTTGGACTTATTCGCACAAGGGCGGCTACACATGGCTGCCTCTCATAAGAGAGGGCAACCCTTTTGGCCTATAAAAGGAGGCCATTTCTACACACATTTCATAGTGTGAAGTTGATGCAACAAGGTTGTTGGGGTTAAGGCCTATGTGCCTTGACCAGTCACCCAGGTCATGGGCGCCTGCCCACTGTTACCCTATACTTATAGTGAGTATACTGTATAGGGGGAGCTGCCACTTCACAGTCTCCCCACCCACATCGTGTGTGTCTCCTTCTCTCTCTCTCTCTCACTCTCCGTCTGTGGTGCTCCCCGATCCCCTTCAATTGGTATCAGAGCGACAGGTGTGAGAGCGTAGATGGACGGCTTCGCGATGAACTCGTCAGCTATGGCGGAGAGGTCACAGATCTGAGCAAAGAAATAGAGGAGGTTTGTGGACAACCATACAGAGGCTTGCAAGAGAGCTCTCAGGAGCTTCCTAGTGCTCACAGATCAGAGTTCCTCTACAGATCAGCCCACAGTGTACATCATTTTCCCTCTTCGGGCAAGCTTTGCAACGGCTACATCGGCGACAGGTTGGAGCTTGGAGCTTCCATAGACATGGAAGCATTGTGAGATTGATGCATTCAGCTCACGCATCAAGGTGGGAAGTGAGTTTGAGCCTTTCTATGAGCTCAAAGAAGCACAGAATAAAGTCGTTCAGTTTTTGGCAGTTTGACAGCAGTCTACTGTTTTGCTCATAACTTGAGCTACAGAGCTCCGATTCCAAAACTTTTTGGTTCAAAACGGAGCTGGCTTTGAGCTCTACGACTTTGTAGAAGGAATTGTTTTCTGATTCGGAGTGCAGGTGGGTCTGAAATAAAAAACACAGAGACTGTTTTTCATGACAGTTTTGGGCTCTGTTGTTTTCTTTGCTGCAGACAGCTTACCCGTGTACACTGCAAGTAGTAGGCACATATGAGGTGTTACAAGATCGGGTTTGACTCCCAGGTACAAGTTGAGTCTAGTACTCCCACAGGTGTTGCCAGTTGCAGTTGAGTGGTTCTTCTACAGTGTTGTGGCTTGCATACATGGTGTTTGAGCGGGTAATGCTCTATGTATGCTTATGTGGTGAGCAGTAGATCTTGTGAGCAAGTGCAGAGGTTGGTTATGGATGACATGTATGATCACCTGTGGTACTCTTTGTGAGCATTTGTTGGACACAGGTTTGCAGAGCTTATGCATGTATATTGAGTGTAGTTTGATGCGCATTGATTGCTCATTGTATTGAGCTTGCAGGACAATGGTTATTTTGTGTTGATAGCCATTGTGCGTCGAAACTCTGGCGAAATTTTCCCAGGAGTTTTATGCGTATCATTTATGCGATCTAGGTAGAGATTGTAGGTTGCACTCAGCATGCGTGCGGTGTTCTCTGCAGGTGGGAGATTTGTGCGTGTGTATGCATCAATACCGCACAGTGTGGGCTTGGTGATTAGCTCACAGATTGCAGTGTGATACTAGAGCATGCAAGGCTTGTATTGACATTGCGGGAGCTCTATTTTGGAGTGTGTCTCACAGGTTTTACATTGTGTTTCTGGCCATATTGGTAGACAGTTTTCAGGTGTTGTTGGTGAGGTGGTTTTGCTTTCTAGTTTGCTACATTGTGCTCATGGCAGAGACAGGTGATCAATCAGATTGTGACCTTTCACAGATGCGCATGTTTGATGGGTCAGACTTTGCGGCATGGAGAGAGTGTATGCTTGACGCATTGACACAGCGAGGGTTGCATCGACCATTGAGTGGTGATGCAGGTAGACCTTCAAACATCTCTGACGATCAGTGGCAGGAGCTAGAGGAGATGGCACTATCTACGCTCTCTTTGCACCTTGCGGAATCTATATATGCTCTTGTTATGTATGAGACTACTTCAAGAGCACTTTGGTGCAGATTACATGATATGTATGATAGATCTGAGTCATCACGGACTCGTGTGAGACATGTACATTCACGAGCACGCCGACAGGTGACATGTTGGTCTTGTGGTCATTCTGGACACGTTAGACGGCGTTGTTTTCGTCGTATGCGACATCGTAGGAGACATGGCAGTCTCAGAGATGTATGTAGTGATGCCATGGACTCAGTTGCTTTGACAGTTGAGGCAGATGTAGTGTCGGAGTATACTAGTGACGGGGATGTCACTTTTACCTCAAGCTATGCACGAGATGCTATACATGTGGATAGTGCACTCCCTTCGCAGTGGTTGCTAGACGCAGATGCTATGTTTCATGTCACGCCGCATCGTGCATGGTTTTGTAGCTATTCTAGCGGGATGCTTGGCAGTGTACGTTTGACCGATGGATCGGTGCATGCTATAGCAGGTGCAGGAGATGTGAGATTGTCATTACCGAGTGGTGCATCTTACTTGTTACGACATGTGCGCTATGTACCAGATTTGACAGTGAGTTTGATCTCGATTGGTCAGCTTAGAGATTGTGGATGTCAGATTTCGCTACGAGAGCGAGATTTTGTGATGCATTTGGGTTCGCTAGTGATTGCGAGAGGTGCCAGGAGTGGTACAGGTTACCCATTGCATGTGGATCACGCGAGAGACGGTGCTATCTCTGTGATCATGCAGCCAGGTAGAGAGCGAGAGAGCAGGCGAGTCTCTTTTGCTTGTGGGTTGTAGGATGCTTTGCATGGAGTGCAGAGCAGTGACCTTGTTGTGTAGGTTGCGTCTACGGATGCACAGGTAGAGTGGGACAGCTCTAGTGAGTCACAGCAGGATGAGTCATCAGAGGTGATGACAGAGATGACTCACATGGATGCTGAGATGTTGGCTATTGTGGAGTCATTTCTTGATATGCTTATGCCAGAGCTTGATGCAGATTCAGGACAAATGGATACTCTTGGTACACATGTGATCTATGGTGGGCACAAGGAGTCACTCCGGAGCTCGGAGTTAGAGTGCCATGGTCTCTATGATAGGGGACAAGATTTCCATGAGTTGAGTTCTGAGTTGGAGGTGGCAGAGGTTGCCAGGGTTGCATCAACATTCGGTGTCCTCATGTACGAGATGCTGATCTCGAGGCCCGACATAGCAGCTGTAGTGGGAGCATTTGCAGCAGGGTTGATTAGTTGTTCGATGACTGATCTCGGCATAGAGCATAGGGGAGGTTTGCAGGTATTGGACCGATACTTGCAGGAGTGCATGAGCTCTTGTAGACTCTTTGCAGAGCTTGGAGCTAGCTCTGTGTGGCTTCCGTAGCAGGATGTTTGTCTATCAGTAGAGCCGGATGCACTAGCTCATCGAGAGTCAGTGGGCATAGGTTGAGAGAATATCTCACATTCTATTAGTTGTACACTAGTAGATCTTGCTTAAAGGCACATTGGCCTTTAAGTGGGAGGTTGTTGGGGTTAAGGCCTATGTGCCTTGACCGGTCGCCCAAGTCATGGGCGCCCGCCCACTATTACCCTATACTTATAGTGAGTATACTGTATAGGGGGAGCTGCCACTTCACAGTCTCCCCACCCACATCGTGTGTGTCTCCTTCTCTCTCTCTCTCTCTCTCTCTCTCTCTCTCTCTCTCACTCTCCGTCTGTGGTGCTCCCCAATCCCCTTCAAAGGTGAGTGTGAGGTGCTGAGAGTGAAGCAAGGCCGGAGCTCTATCAAGGGTTTAATCCCTTTGTAAACTACTTCTTCTTTTGAAGTGCTAAAGCCATTGAGTGGCTGATTTCCCGTGGACGTAGCCCACATTGGGTGAACCACGTATATCATGTGTACTCTCTCCCTCTCTCTACTCTATAATCTCTTGTGTTTGAAATCTATCTCTCTCCATTAAGTAATCTACTCAAAAATCTATTTAGCTACGTCTTATTTTCTAACATGAGTTTGCTTCTCTCTCTCTCTCTCTCTCTCTCTCTCTCTCTCTCTCTCTCTCTCTCTCTCTCTCTCTCACCCTTTGTACGCATGTTTTGGTCCCATGGGTCATATTTGACCTCCGAGGACGATAATGACATCTCTCTCTCTCTCTCTCTCTCTCTCTCTCTCTCTCTCTCTCTCTCTCTCTCTCTCTCTCTCTCTCTCTCTGCGCTCAGCTGAGCACTGTCCGGAGGCTCAGTTGTCAATAGTCGATCGCCTCTCTCTCTTTCTTTCTCTCTCTTTCTTTCTCTCTCTTTCCGAGCGCGCAAGTGCAGGCAGTGTCTCTCTCTTTCCGAGCGCGCAGGTGCAGGCTACACTAAGTCTGCTCTCTCTCTCTCTCTTTCTCTCTCTCGCTTTCTTTCTTGCTGTGCAGAGCACATCACCGGAATCCGACGTCTGAATCTGCTCTCTCTCTCTCTCTCTCTCTCTCTCTCTCTCTCTCTCTCTCTCTCTCTCTCTCTCTCTCTCTCTCTATATATATATATATATATATATATATATATATATATATATATACCCCTCAAATTTCAAAAATTCCCAAAGTATCGCCATAATTTGTCATAAATTCCCAAAATGCCCGTAAAATCTTCCAGAATTCCCAAAATACCCCTGGTTGTGAGAGTAAATTTCTCAAAAACAAAAAAATTTGTAGTTTTTTATAAGAAGAGTGATTGTCTACCATACAGGATGCTAAAACTAAAATTCGAGTTGGTTATGTAGGCTTTGGAGATGGATTCCTTCATTATTTTTAGACATAATTGCCTCTTTTTTTTTTGGAGGTAATTTGCAAAATATTACATGCTAAGCACTCAAAAACCGATCTCAATCATCAAACAAGAATAAAGATTAGAAAATCTTGAAGATCCAACGAAAATAGATACAAGGGTATTATGGGAGTTTTTGAAATTTGAGAGGTATATTGAAAATTTCCACAAATTAGAGGGGGTATTTTGGTAATTTTCCCTAATTAAAACAAAGTAGGTCACTCTTTTTAAACTAGACTTTTGGTCGTCTTAAGGTTGGGCTTAGTTTGACTAATTTGGAATGACAAAAGTGTAGAACTCACTTCTTCATAAAAAAGATTGAACCCTTACCAACAGCTTGGTATGAATAAACTTTGGGTTTGAAAGGGTATATTTTGAGCATTTTATAGTGTGTAGTAATCTCTAGTATCAATATATATTGGTGCATTGTAACTAAGATTTTTTTTTTGGCATTATATGGGTTTTTAGGGGGGGGTAGGGTTCCTCGTAATATGTGTGACCACGTGGTAACCGATAGGGGTCGGGAGCCATGGTGGGAGCACATATTACAAAGGAATGGTCCCTGAAGGACCATTGCCAACCGTCAAGATTTGGGGGGAGGGGGGCCAATAATGAAGCGAATTCAGCGGTGATAGATATGTACATGCAGTTCAGATTCCATTGTTGCGCAATTGAGTAGAGGAGATAGTGGACAGTATTGAGTGGAGGCGACAGTAGATAGCAGGAGCCATTCTAGTAGCAGAGGTGTCGACATCTCCTTGTCTGTTGGTTGTTGAGGTGGCAGATCCTCTATGCATTTCGTGTGCTAATTTGTGCACACCTTATTGGAGGGAATTTGTTGATCTTTCATGCGTTGAGGTGACAATCATCCAACGTTGCATGGGAAAATTCTGGTTAGTAAAGTGTTGTTGATGGACAGGCTAGATTCTCTGTCCCACAACCCCCGACCTTGACAAGCTAGTATGATTGTTCAAAGGAAAAAAAACATAACCCCCCCCCCCCCCCCCCCCCCAAACCAATTCAATGTGTAGCATCCTTGCAAAATACAAGAAATAACATATCTACAAGCAACATAATCAAACACTAGTGTAGCCGGCGGCTTCACCGCCTCTCTCTCTCTCTCTCTCTCTCTCTCTACCTCTACGTCATTGTGTTTTTCGGACCTACAAGCGATACTGCCGGATTGATCTCCTGTTGACGTGTGTCGGAGCGGGAACCGGAATTCCCTCCCCCTTTATCTATTAGTATAGATGCATACCTCCGATGACAATCATGCGGTGTGAAAGAGAGAGAGTGAGAAAAAGAGAGTGCATGCATGCGCTAGAAAATGCTCCTTGTCATTATAAGTAGTTAAAGACTCTGGGGGAACTTGACGTTTCATGGATGATTTTTGTGTTAAACTCCTAAAGAAGCCCGTAGGCGTCCCCAATTTTGAGCCCATTTGTTTTAATGAGAATCTTGAGAGATCCTTTGCTTTTGAATGGAAGAGGAAAGGAAAGAGAAGGATAGATTTAAGGACAACTGTAAAGGTGAGAGAGAGAGAGAGAGAGAGAGAGAGAGAGAGAGAGAGATTTTTAATTTTTTTTTGGACACTCTGTTAGGTGGCGTGACAGACGACGAAGCTGGGGGAGCTCGCTGCGGCTATTTCTCTGTCTGTATTGCACGGGCCTGGAAAGAGAAGACTGGCGAAGGAGAGAGAGGGCCTCTGATCGCGAACACAGAGAAAGAGAGAGGCAATCTGCAAGAATGCCACGAAGCCTTTTTTTAAAAAAAAAACCTTCGAATTAGCCGATCGGATCAGATTCGCAAGGAATCTCATTGACATTTTCAGAAAGTTGTTTCGTGCAGAAAAAACAGGTGCAGGCGATTTCGAGCTCAGATTTGCAGAGCTGGAGGAGATCCTGTTCAGAAGCAGGCCCGAAGGGGGGAGGGATCTGCGCTCACTCACGGGAAGAGAGAGAGAGAGAGAGAGAGAGAGAGAGAGGGAGTCTTTTTCTTCGCCACGGCAGGTAGATCTGGCAAGATTCTGCTTAATTAGCATGTAGACCGAGTAGGACCATATAACTCCTAAAGAAGCCCATAGGGGTTTGGGTTTGGAGCAAAGCAATGTACCCTGTTTTTTATCCTCAATGACGATGGCTAAATGATTGGCATGGATGGTGTCTAGAGGTAGATAAGCAAAGTATTTATTTCATAAGCCTTCACAAGGGGGCATGGCCGTAGAGGTTGATTCACACCAACCCTTTTGGAGCCTCTATCGTCTCGGCCAACCTAGATCTCATGTTCTCATTTACTACTAGTCATTAAAAATGAGACCAAATAAACCTTACCATCAAACTCTTAAAAGCTCAAATCTGTCTTACTTCACCTTGGGAAGAACACAACGACAGGTCGCACTCTCTTAGAATAAGTTGACCAAGTGTTGTTGGATTGATAATTTGGGCATCGTCAAGGATGTTTTCAATGGGCCGTTGTACCCCATGTTGGATATTATGGGTGTACACGTAAATCAAATCTAACAATGTAAGAATTACCCGACCATTACTAATCTTGAATCATTTGTCTATTCCACACACTTCTCAATTAAAACTCAGTTGCTCAATGCACCTCAATTTGGTCATCGCTTAGCTATATCGTCAGTTGTGGTCAAGCTATGGAATTAATGAGTAGATATTGGCGCTATGTCTAGTGTCTCTTAGATAAAATTTATCATTGTTCTATAGATGAAGTTCTTATTATACATCTTACATGATCACTCCCTCTCACTATACATCTTACATGATCACTCCCTCTCACTTAACATCCAACTCTCTATCAAGGGCAAGGAGAGTGCTACATAATCAAAGTCCTAGCATAACTAGGACTTTATTGAAGGAACTAATTTGTAACGATAGATTTTATTCGAAGATCTAATTACAGTTATTAAGCTATCAAGATTTTTCTTGTTTGGAAAGTGTGCTTTTCAGTGTTGCAGAGTTCTAACTATATTGTATTTAAACATATTACCATCTAATTTCTTGTGTATACAAACATATTATGCATGAAAAGTGATGATTTTATTAAATCAACTCTTTTTTGACATGATTGTAAGTTTATAATGCGTACATGAATACAGTTGGGGTGTGGAGGCAGTTCTTCACAAGTGGTTTGATCATAATACCTGATCAGCTTCCACTACTCTACCATCCTTCTGGCTCCAACGTACAGCATTTGAAATCTCTCTAAATAAAAATAAATTGTCTTGTCATGCAAAAAATCTTGAATCTGAGTTGTCTTTTGCTTTCTCAACCTCTTATTCGGTGCCAGCAGTTCAGTAGAGAAGTTCAGTTCTCTGTCTAAGTCTGAATCTGAATCTGGAATAATGTGCTTACCTTTATCTATAAGGCTTGGGTGGGTGAATTGATACAATGAGCTCAAGGTGGTTTGAAGCTTGGAAAAACCATTGGTATACACAGTAGCGAGAGAGAGAGAGAGAGAGAGAGAGAGAGAGAGAGAGAGAGAGACTCACACTCAATAGACCATAGTGTACATACAATATATTTACAGCATATATTGTGATTCATATATAAAAGGAAGTGCTTATGTACAAAAGTTCTCATAGCCAGTATCCGGTAGCTCATATCTCCAGGTGCCTTTTCAAAAGGCTACACACATATATGTAATATGTGTCACATCAAAAATTGAACTAGGTGTCGAAGGAGTTCCCATGCCCACATTTCATTATCCACGCTTTGAATTGTTGATCCAAATTGTTGCTTTCATGATTGTTGTTGGGTGCTCTGTTGGGTCTACTATTGGGGTGGGTCAACTACAGTCTGTTCCTTTATTTGTGTCTGACCACTAGCTTTCCCATCTTTCTTTTCATTTGAGCCTTGTTCACCATTGGTCCCTAACCCCCCTACTACTGATCTTGATGGTGGAGGAGATATCGACCAAGGAGTGATATATGTATTTCTCCAGTATAGACGTTTTTGTTACAATATGCATCTCACTGAGTGTAATGAAAGCGGCCCTTTTTCTATTTAGCATTTGATGGGAATGGATCATGCTAGCTAGGATGGATGAAAGAGAAACATCATGCACACAAGTGAGTGTGTGTTGGCTAGTTTATCACTCAAGCGAATTAGGTTCCAAGATCGATTAACTTGGACTCATAAACATGATCTTGAGTTGCTCACCATAAACACGAGAGATGTAATGCAAAATAGACTTGGTTTATTCATTCATGAAATGAGCTTTAAGTAGCTCTACAACCTTACACCATTGCATGTGGGATAATTCCACCTTTTTTCTCTGACTCATGCTCTAGGACACTAGGACAAAGCTCACACTTTACAATCCTCCCCTTGAGGTTTGGACTAGGAAGAAACTGAAGAAAATTGACATCTCTAGCACACTCCAATCTAGGAGCAAAAAGAACATCTCCAATCCAGGAGACCATCCCCAATCCAGGAGACAAACTATCTCTAATCCAAGAGATACTCAACACCTCCCCTTCAACAGATGTATAAAATTGAGACCAAGCTAGTCTAAGCTATCTCCAAACAAATACAATTGAAGGGGAAAGGCAAAACAAAAAACTAGAGAATGTCGTTGTAGACTAGAAGGCTATTGTTGCCTTCTTTTTCATCTTCATCTATGTCTTCTTCTACCAAATAAAATTTCGGCCTTGGATTTCTGATGGTGCTACCTCTATCCCTTTTGAAACACTTGGAAGGAAGGTGGCCCTTCTTCCCGCAAATGCTGCAAGTCTTTGATGCTAGACAATCCTTTGCTATGTGCCCTTCTTTGACACACTTGAAACAAGTTTTGTTACTAGAGCTAACTGCAAAAGCTCCTCCTCCTGAAATAGCATTCCTCCCTTGCTTCTTCTCCTCGAAAATTAAAGAGTATATTACATCTTGGAAATTTGGTGTTGAATCCTTCTCCTCAATGATGGTCATAATATGGTCAAAGCTAGGTGGTAAGGTTGCTAGAAGAACTACAATTTTGTCCTCCTATGGTCCTCCTCTATTTACATAAGCTAGTTGTGTGGTTATTCTTTTGAGGCGATTGACCAAGCTTGCAATATCTTTGTTATGTTCCATTTGCAATTTGTATAGATCTTTCTTTAAGCTCACTTTGCTCTTCTTTTTCCTAGCTCCAAATTTTTTTTTCTAGTGCTTCCCATGCAGCTGATGAGGTATCACAGTAAACTGTACATAATTGGCATGTAGTGCAGTGATTATGATTCCTAATGCCTGCTCATCCTTGGCTTGATTTTGTGCACCCATAGCTCGTGTCAATACTTGTGCACCGGGAGTAGATGTCGGATCATTGAGCGTTGGATTGACTACTCCCCACAACTGCTTTTCATTATGTAGCCTTTCAACTTGGTTTGCCAAGTGTGAAAGCCTTCTCCGAGTGAAAGCCTTCGCTGTCAAATTTCCTAAGCCCTTTCTCTTCCATTGCGCTAATAGAGGGGTCGTAGCTTAGGAGACTCTCCTAGCCAGTGTCTACCTCTTTACATGAGCACAAATATCTCTTAGGAGATGATTGAAAAAAATTATTTGCAAGTTATTATGCTTTGTTGCAAGGTTTTGATTTATTTTTTTTTTATGAGAGAGAGAGTAAGAGAAAATTCCTTCGAATTTTGTGAAACTCCTCTTCACCAAGGTGAAGCCACTCTTCACAAAAAATCATCTTCTTTCATTGCTTGGAAAAACCTACCTTCAAGTTTGCTTTCAAAATCTGGTTGAAGCTTTGATGGAAAAATTGTTTATGCTCTTCGGGCTTGAAGCTTAATGTTGCAATTGAATGCCTTGGAGGAGCCTTGGGGAGCTTTGGATGCTTGCTCGAGGCCTTGCTTGATGGATGTGGGATTGCTTGCTTAACAGGTGCCACTTGAGGCCTTGGGGTATGATCTTGTGGGAAGGCGCCCCTTGAATGCTTGGGGTGCTTGGGTGCACCAGCACCGTGGGAAAGGGGGGTGGGGGGGTGGGGGGGGGGGGGGGGGGCACGTAGGGTCGGACCCGAAAAAAAAATTCAAATGCAATGCAGCGCCCAGGTGGAGTTCATAGTCGGCTGGGCTTGTGCACTGCAGCGTGGGAACGACCACCTGGCGGACCCAAAAATGCAAAAACTATAACTCACCGCGTGGATGAGATCCGCTCTATGCACACTCAGGAATAGTTGGCCCCACGACCCCACCTCACCAAGGACAACTTAACCAAGTTGAGCTAGCCAACAAGCCTCATGGACTTTCTTATGAGTAGCTTCCTAAAATAGTGTTGATAACTTATTTTTGGTAGAGAGAACCCTCACACACACACACACATGCACGCACGCACACAATGCACACACCTTTTTTTAGCATAAAATTGGGAACGGGGATGAGGGAGCTCCCGGGTTCGGAATGCAGAGGTTGGGGGCTCGTCAGAGAGATTGCATAAAGCACTTTGAGATTATGTGAATATTGTTAGGTGATTACAAAGGCAGAGATATTGATTGAAAATGTAAACTAGGAGTAAATCAACACACAAAAAACAAGAAAAGCAATATTGGGTGCTAATATTCTCCCTAATCAAGTCCACCTAACCATGGAGGGTCACTGCCTCTTGGGTGTGCCAAGGACATGCCCTCACATGGATAGATTAGGACTTAATTAGTGAGAGATGCAAATAGCTAAAGAAATGCAAATGGATCGTAATGGTGATTAAGAAATACTAATCAATCTAATAGAGATGCTAACCACTAACACACAAAATTGTAACAACAAAACCTATCTAGCAAACCATGGTGCTCTAATATACCACTTGATGGGAATGGATCATGCTAGCTAGGGTGGATGAAAGAGAAACAGCGTGCACACAAGTGAGTGTGTGTTGGCTAGATTATCACTCAAGCAAATTAGGTTCCAAGATTAATTAACTTGGACTCATAAACACGATCTTGAGTTGTTGCTAAGCCATCGGATTCTGGATATCTTCATCCAACATGTTTTGGACTTGTGTCTAAATATCTGCCAAAGTTTGAAGAATTAAGTATGGACAATCCTCAGCATTAGAAACGTCGTGACCTCTCCTTTGACAATGATCACACCTCTTGTCTGGTTCAATATTTTGAATTAGAGTTTGCTACCACCATTCCTTGACAGCTTCCAGTATGGCCAAAAGATCTTCAAATGAACAAGCACTTTTTCGAAGAAAATCTTCATCAATATTCACATGCATTGCTTATTTTTTCTGGACTATACGACAAGTGGGAGCAAAAGTCTCTTCATAATCTATGCCTATTTGCTATGCATAAGCCTTTGCAACAAGTTGAGCCTTATAGCGATCAATCTCACCATCCGGCTTGCGTTTCAACTTCTAAACCCACTTGGTACCAATGGCCTTTTTGTCAAGAGGCAAATCACATAAAGTCCATGTGTCATTTTCTATAAGTGCATCATATTTTGATTGCATAGCATCCATCCAATTTTCTAATTTTTGTGCTTCATCAAAAGACAGAGGTTCCTCAACATCACATAAGCTAGACACAGCCAAAGCATAACAATTTGATGCATAAGATGCATGGCGAGTACCTGAATGAGTAAGTACGACTAGACAAAGGTGCATCCACTTTATTGTCACGCAAAGTATGCACCAGCCATTTTGGCATACCTCTAGCGTGCTCATTCTTCGTCCTATCCTCATCAAGTACATCATGTACATCTGCATCAGTAATAGGCTAATCAGTAACATTTTTTGAAACCCCCATAGGCTATACATTTGCCTCATTGGAATGTACATTTGAACTTCCACCACTGAAAAGAGGAAACAAAGTGTCATAAATGTCATGTGAGCTTACATTACTGTCTCGAGTACATCACAGCAAGGGCTGAACACAATCTTCCATAAACACAACATCCTTGAGACCAAGATACACTTTATTTGCACATGATACAACCTATAACCCTTGCTTTCAACACTATAACCAACAAAAATGCATTTGATAGCCTTATCATCCAATTTTTTGCATTGCATTTGTGGCACTAAAGCATAAGCCAAACAACCAAAAACGCGCATGTGCTCAATAGAAGGCTTTGAAATTGGGGGAGGCTACATCCCGATTTTGAGGGGCGGCTTTTTATTGGGGCTTTTACCCTAAGTGAAGGGTGAGTTTAGTAAATGAAAAGCCTTGGTGGCTCCCTTGTCAGCCAATGTATCTACGATCCTTTGAAGATGTCATGGCTCGTCACGAACATGGCAACAATTTGTAATTTTTTGGCTATGCAAATATAATCTACTCACCATTGTGAGTTTTGCAAAAAAAAAAGGATATGAAAAGCCCGATGGAAACGAAAACATCTCCATATAAAGAAGCGGTCGAGTATGTATTTCTTCTTCCTTACCTTTTCCTTTTCTTTAGTGTTTAGTTTCCTTGCACTATGTAAGTGTGAGGTGATTTTTTTTTTGGCCGATAGAAGTCCATAGGGGGCTGGTGGAGAAAGCTCACATTTTTAGAGCCGTTGATTTTTGAGGTTCAGATGATTTTCACACGTATGCAAGGGGTGTTAAGTTTAGGGTTTTCTAATTTTACTCATTATTTTTGTGCCAGGTTAGTGCACCTTCTGCTCTACATCGTGTGGATGAAGGTAGGTGCCATTTTTGTGAAGGAAGGTACCATAATTGTTGCTACGGGTCATGCAAAAGGGCTGCACTATCATGTTGTTGGGGATGACCTCTAGGGTGCTTGTTGCTCTATGGCGTCTTTGATTGATGGGAGGTAGCTTACAGACAGCATGCCCTTCATTTTATCTTCTTAGGGATTCTCTCACATGTGGCCTAATCTGTCTTTTCCAATGTGTGGTATTGTGTGCGTGGTGACATTGCTGCGCATTGAGTGTTTGATGAGAGACCGCTCATAGGCAAAAACGGACATCCTTAACCTTCTTGGGCCTTCAATAACAGGCTTGGTGTGTGATGCCTATCTTTTTCAACGCGTACTTATCTGTGGGTCATGACCACCTTGCTAAGCATCTACTGTGTACTGAGCATTTATTGAGTGCTGTTATAAACAATGTTTTATCTACTTGTATAAGAGGAGGCATTTGCCTATGTCTCTCCATTTGAACGTATGAGAACATATTTGATAGCAATTGAGATTGGTATTTTTGTGAGTATTACTTGCTAATTGGTTCAAAAAACACAGTGCAAGTTCTTATGCTAGTGAAGAGGAAGAATGGTACATCAGCAGTGGCGATTTTGTTGGAGGTGATAGCATGGACTTCAAATGGGGTGAGCTCTATTGAAGATTTTTGCACTTTGATAGATTGTGAATGTGTTTTGACTGAACTATTCAAGGATCTCTTTCTCAAAATCTATCCTTGAACTTTATTGCGGATATAGCACTCATTGTTCTTGGCATGAAATCATTTAATGTCATTGTTGGATGATGTATTATTGGTAATTTGATGGTTATTTTGTTCATTGCGTTGTTGGTGTGCTACCTTCATGTTCAATTTGTGCGGTTTGAACTCATGGACTTTTGTTGTGAGAAGGTGAGTAGGTGTTGTTTGGATTGATATCCTGCTTGATGTCGTCATATTCTCTTGTCTTTATCAATAACTTCCTAATTAAATATGAGGTTGATGTAGGTGCATCCCCTCTTCTCCATATTTTTAGGACATTAAGGGCTTTGTTAAATTCATTAGATTTCAGCAAGCCATCTATCAGGCTATTGTTGTGTGCCCATGTTTGGGGTGCATCCACTCTTTTCCATTTGTGTCAAAGCGATTAGAGGCATGTTTACTTCAATTAGCTTGCAACAGACTGTTTATTAGGTTGCTATAAGTGACGCCATTTGGCATGCATGCCCTCTTCTTGATCCTTGTGAGTGCTCATTAGCCTTCAATAGGCCATCTATCAAGTTGTTGTAGTGATCATATTGGGTTCCTGAAGCTCTTGCCTTACAGATTGTACAAGTTAAATCATAAGAATTTTTATCTTGCAATATATGATGAGTGGCATAGCCTAATACTTTTTAATATTGTGATGTCAAAAATTTTAAATTATACCTTCTTGTACCTAGTGACAAGTTTTGTAAGATGAAAGCTCGTTGTAGTTTCGCATAAATTATTTCTGTTATTGACAAGAGTTGATGTATGTATCTACCATGTGTGCATATCGATTGCGCACAAAGCCTTATCTATTTGCGCAATTGTTGAAAGAAAAGTAGTGGATTAATCATCCATTATGTGCCACCTACATTGCTTGCTTTAGGAATCAAACTTTACCATTTATTATAACTCTATGTGAGGCATTAGAATTTCTTGTAGAAGGGTATTGCTAGACATCATCCTTATCTTAAGGTCTTGCCCACTTGTACATATTATAAGTATGATTTAAAGGAAAAAAACCACCTTGATATCATGAGAGAGAGAGAGAGAGGCCAGTGCAAAAGCATATGAGATCTACGGTGTTAAATATTGAGGATTTTGATATGGAAATGTAGGCTTTATGTTGAGACATACATAATGAATAAGAGTAGCCTCTCTTTTTCCATATTACAAGTTGCAGCTATGGCAAGAGGTTGGTGTGAAGCATTATGACCTTGCACGTTTTGGTGAATGAGCGTATTGTTGTTGCTAACACTCTTTTGGCCATTTTGTCCCCTTCATCAATTCTCTTTCTTTCTCTCTTTATTGTAGGCCATAGTGAGTTCTAACCTTTCTTCGCTTCAAATTCTTCCTCTCTCTCTCTCTCTCTCTCTCTCTCTCTCTCTCTCTCTCTCTCTCTCTCTCTCTCTCTCTGTTGGGGGTTCCATCGTTGCAATAGCTCCAATGACCAACAAAATTGTCAATACGGAGGGATGAGCTACCCGGCTAGGGCATGAAAACACTCACACGATTAGTGAGCTAATCATGGAAACACAAATGGTTAACTCTATGAGGTGAGTTTCTTGGCCTATGAAGGAGCTAAGCCGCAATGAAGGGTAATCTCCATATCCACTTCTCTTTACCTCTAATCAACCCAATCACACACACTACGATTGCAAGACGCACACAACACTAATCCTATCATGCAACACACTAATTGCAAGCGCACACACATAGATCTATTGAGCACCACACTCTAATCAAACCTACATGCACACACAAGCAAAAGAGGGCAATCACACAATATTAGAGAGGGATTAACCACTAATTAGTTAAGATCTATCTAATCTAAGCATCATAGGCAATCATAAGAAGCATGAGAGAGGCATAGTGAAAGAGAATGAATCATTGATTAGTGTTAATCAAGTTTCATGAGCAAGGAGAAGCTCAAGGACTCCATAGCCACACACCTCAAGAGCTCTCACCAAAGAGTGCTCTCAACAAATGAGCTTGAGAACCCTAATTTCATTTACACACTGCCTTATGTACCTAGGGTAAAAATATGCAATGTTCGGGCGCCCAAGGCCTTTAGGGTCCACCACTTACTGAATCTGCAACCTAGGCACACTAACTGACCTATCCTTTACAGTTTGGAACTCCCATTGAGTCCGTAACACATTAAAATATTAGAATGGCTTGAAATAAATCCGGAATTTACAATACGTGACCATTTTGGGAAAATCTAAAAAATATGTAATTCCAATCTTTACTGCTTCTTTGTATTCATCCTCGATGTGCATCCGTACGTCTTTGGTCTTTAGCAGCTTCTGTTAACTGATGTTGACTCAATTAACATTCCCCCCTTCCGATTTTAGTGCCCATCCTCGGGCACAGTTGAAAAGTGTCCATGGAGGCTGTGGAAGGTGTTGATTGGTTGTTGATGGGCTGATTGTCTTCATTCGTCATTGAATTTGTTGATGAGGTTCAATTTACTGCAGCATCTTCATAGGTCCAAATATGTCGATTGTGAGAGATGATGTTGCATTTATCCGTTGTAATAGCATAATGATGAGGCTGATGTTTATTTATGAAAAGTATGTACAAGGGAAGTAGAATGATGAGGTTTTAAATTAGGGTCTAATACCTGGATGACCAAAGGGAAAAAACCCAGTGGAAAAAAAGTACCTTTGGGATACGCGCATTATTGGAGTACTTATTAGCATTGGAAATATTAATAAAGTACTCAAGGGATTATTTGTTGATAGATATGGAATTAAAAAGGCAGCAAATATAAAAGGGTAGCATGATGAAACATTGGGTTGCCTGTTGTAGTCCAGTCAAGGTGCATAGGTGGAAGCAAAAAAGAGTGTTTAATGCATATGTCCAATGATGGGACATCCTATATATGCATACACAAAAATGCATGGAAAACAATATGCTGTGCAAGAAAGATTTTGAGGGGTTATTCAAAAATATGGTGTAGATATAAAAGCATTTTACATGGCTTTGCAAGCTGGCACCCCTTTAAGAATGACGAAGATATGTGCTCTTATCTTACTGCACACTGTGTGTGAGTGTTGGACTCTACGACACTCCACCAGTTGTAAGTTAATAGACTTTGACTCTTATGCTCATCTCATCCAGCATGAGCGACATGACTTTAGATATGCTTAGCTCTTCCAGCTTGACCGTAATCCTAATAAGTACGACTCTTAGCACAGAGTTTAATATGACTTGAAGCTTTGGGACTAATGTTTTGCTCATTTTATGGCTCAGCAGCTCGACTTTGACTATGCCAAAGAGTGTTTTTTGCACCCTAGCGAATTTTTACATTCTTGTGCTTACTACAAACATTTCTTCAGGTAAAAGTAAGCTTGAATCCTCAAAAATAGGATTAGTGAAGGACCAAGTTGACATTGAAGGTTTCTTGTGCCATACCTGTTTTATCATCTTTGAATTTGCATTCACGTTGGGTGGGTTGTCCTTCTTTGACTGTGAAGACTCCATTATCTATTTGATTTTCCAATTAGGCCTATTGATAGGAGTCTTTGATGTTGTTCTCCATTGGCTGTAATAATGTACTTTTTGTCTGCAACTGATGAGCATTGTCTGCCTTCATATGGGTAACCCTTGATCTTAGAAGATCCATTGTACTTTCTGGCAGAATCTGTCTCTTCGAAGGAGATTTTTGTGGTGACCTTTGTGTATCTTTCTAGACTTTAGCTTTCATTGACTTTGACTTTTTTATCACCTGTTCTAGCAGCTTGAGACTTTGCATCATCTTCAGATAGTCTTTGACTTCAGTCGGGCCATCCATAGGGGTTTGTACAAGGTCATGGTCTTGCTAATATTCACTACCATGTGCATCTTGATATGCATATGTGAGCTTGATCACATGTAACTGTTTGAACACTATTGGATTTGTCGGCTTTTGACTTTCACTTGTGGAGATCAGTTGAAACTTTTGTCCCTGATTATCTTCATATAAGTATTTGTCTGCAAATTTTGACGGAATCTGGGTCAACTAGAAACTTCCGACAACCATATGATATTTCAATGGTTTTTGCCTTGAAGGGGTCTGTTCACTAGAAACCCTAGGGTTTCTAATTGGTGCATCATTTCCTGGTACATAAGCTAAGCTTGATGGATTTACAGCTCCCCCCTTCCTAGGGTGATCACTATAGCCTGCTTCATTATAAGAGTTCAAAACTGTTTGGCTCTAGTTTAGTCTCACCTTTTGCGACTGTGAAGGTACACTTTGGGTAGCACTGTTGACAATTGGCATTTGTAAACCTTCTGCATAGTTTCCTATGTATCTCCGTGAAACATGACAAATTATTCCCCAAGTCAAGCTATAGATAGCATTATCTTTGCCCTGGTATTGTCTATCCCATGAGTCTCCTATGATATGAGCTTTTGTGGTTTCAGAACCCAAGGCATCATAGATGCTAAAATCTTGTCTATATCTACGACTATTTTGGTCAAAGTATATGTTCATTTGGTCACAACATCGAAGCTTGATTTTCGATGGAGGAGAGTCTGGCTCTGAACAGATTTATGGATTAACTTGGGGTAATATCCTTTAGCTCTACAGAGGATGGGCTATAATAGATTCTTTCCTCTGAAATGAACCATCCTTTCTGATCTATCATTGGACTCACTTCTATGAGCTGGTATGTGTTCTTTTCAAACATTGGTTGATCCTTTTTGTACAGTTTTCCTTTTCGGTCTACATAGTGTGCATATGAATTATGTATACCATACAAAACTAACATCATTATGTTTGATGTGTCCTTTAGACTCGTGAATGATTGCACACTTGTGGCATTGGATGCAAAATCATTTGCAAACCTAACAGTCTTTTCAACCTTCGGTGATATCTCGACACCTTTACTAAATTCATGCAAGAATTTATTGTTCAAAGAATCAATTTTAAGCTTTTCAGGTGTTTGTGCATCTTTATGCTCATTTTGAACTTGCAGTGCTTTTAGTGGTGCTTCTAATGGTAATGCAAAATCATCTTATTGCATTAAAAGTGACGAGTTAAATGCACTTACATTGAGATTGTCATTTCCAATTTTCTTTGTACCTTACTTGGCGGTTGATGTGTCCCTATTGTCTTGGACAATCTTCAAAAAAATGTCCACCTTTTCGTCCACAATCTGAGCAATATGCCATGACTGGTGGTATTCCAATTGGTTATGTCATTTCAAGCTCTTGCTGAGAAGCTTCTGCTTCTATGCTGGCCAAGTTGTCGGTATCTTCTTTTAAAACACTAAGCAGTAAGTTGTAGATTGCTCCATCTTGAGTGTTGTACCGTCTTTGGCTTTGTTCTCCAATTAGACTGACTTCTATTGGTTGATCTGTTGGATCTTACAATTCTGGCTCTCGACTATAGATCTGACCACTATAGTCCATGTACAATGATCCTAATTGCATATGCACTAAATGGATGCTTTGAGGACTTGTGCAGATTTTTGGATAATTACTTGGGTTGATTTTCTGAACTTCTATCTGCACCTTCATCTTTGAGCTTGCAATACCTAGCTCCACTGACGTTTATGAACATCCGAGAGTTCTCTGAATCTGGCTTTACTCTGATCAATAGGATCGTGGTTCCTGTGCTGCTTTTGCTGCTCATCAAGTATTTATGGCCTTTTGAATCTGTATACAAGACTTTATCTCCATTATAGCCATATAGCTGCAGAATCTGGTTTGTTGTAGTTGCACTTGTGCTGCCACTATTATTGGCTTGCTCGGTTGTACTTGAACTCTCTGCTCGACTTGAGTCCATGTCAGCTTGTTCTCTAAAAACTGTTTCCTAACAGATTTTGGTATCGATTAACAAAATTTATGTTGCTCGTACTAGCCTTATCTGCATTCACATGTGAGTTGTGCCCCTGTTCGTCCGATCGAAAGCTCGTTTTTCACGCTTGATTTTGAAAAGTTCAAAAATTTATGCCACTGGCGATTTCAATTGGTCTTTTGGCTCGCTTTTTCCGACTGTTTTTTCTGCTTAATTTTGCGCAATGTGCTTGGCTTGCGGTGTTTGCTCGGTGTGCAATACACTACCTCCCGGCTTTGCTTTTTTCGACTTGGTCACTTTTGTGTTGTTTGCTCAGCGTGTGATTTTTTTTTTCTTTTCTGGATTTTTTCGGCTTTTTTTGGCACTTCCGATGACTTTCTTTTTATTTTTCCTAATTATTTGCAAAATTTTGAATTTTCTATTTTTTTGGTCTTTTTATGATTTTTTTAGGAAAGTTTTAAATTTTTATGATTTTTACGGTTTATTGGGTTTTTTCAATCAGTTTTTGATTTTTTTTAATGATTATTTCGTGACTCTTTGAAATTTTTATGTTTTTTTATGATTTATCTCAGAGTTTTTTTTGACTTTTTTACTCTTTTTATAATTTTTCAATGAATTTTAATTTTTTTATGAGTTTTAAATGTGATTTTTATTTTCCTGTGAATTTTTTATGTTTTTTCCTATTTTTGTGGATTTTTAAAAATTATTTTTTAGTAAATTTTTTTGTTTTTTATGAATTGTTTGATTTTATGGTGATTTTTTTGATCAATTTTGATTTTTTATGAATTTCTAAGAGGTTTTTAAATTTTTATGATTTTTTTGGTGGATATTTAATGTTATTTTATTTTATTTTTTATTTTTTAAACCCTTTTTTATTTTTTAATGTTTTTTGTGATTTCTTATTGGAGTTTTTTATTTGATTTTTTTCTTTTATTTAATTTTTTAAATCCCTTTTTTTGAGTTTTTGTGATTTATTTGAATATTTTTATTTTTTTATTTTTAAATTGGTTACAAAAAAGACCAAAAGAAAAGACCTACCTTGACTTACCTATAGGCACACGGGGGCGGCGGGGTACGTTGACCAGCAGTTTTGTCGTTGACGACGGCGCAGACTGCAGGCTTGACAATGAGCAGCATGGGAGAGGCACAGGCTACAGCGCCGAAAGGCAGTCGACTGGCACGAAGTCCTGGCAACGCACGTGAGAGCCGGAGAAGAGAGAGATGGACATGTGGCGCTAACGTGGCAGGTGACTTCGTGTGGGCAGCCAGTGGGTACGAGGAGAGAGAGAGGACAAGAACTAGAGAGAGAGAGAGAGAGAGAGAGAGAGAGAGAGAGAGTAAGATAGTAGAGAGTTAAGAGAGAATAGGAGTGTGTGTGTGTGTGTAGAGAGGGGTTCACGCAGGGGAGATAGTGAGTAGAGAGAGATGGGTTAGAGGGGGTTCATGTATAGTGCTAGAAAATTACATTTTCCCATCCACAGAAAATAAGGGCAAACTTGAAGCTCTACCAATTTTTAGGTCAAAATTTGAAGCTTTTGTCGGTAATTACACTAAAACTTGTGGAAATTTCTCGGTTTTCTTCAAGGCAAGCTCAAAATCTAACCGGGATTTTATGATTTCGGCCGGTTAAAATACAATGGACCCCGGGAAGAGAGAATAAGGGGGAGAGAGAGAGAGAGAGAGAGAGAGTGTTAGCGAGAGAGTGAGTGGATGGCTCTGTGTGTGTGTGTGTGTGTGTGTGTGTGTGTGTGTGTGTGTGTGTGTGTGTGTGTGTGTGTTGGGTTGTGTGTGTTGGGTTGTGTTCACCCGGAGCGGGAAGAAGAAGAAGAGAAGTATTTTTATTTTTATTTTGTCTGCGATAATTATCCCAGCAAATCGTAAAGATCTATCCGCCACGGAAGTTTATGCGCCGCAAGGCAAAGCGGGAAAAGATCGGCGTCGACACTCGAGATTTGCCTTTTTTTCTTTTTTCTTTTTTCTTTTTTGAATTTTTAACATCCAAAAATGCCAAAAATAGGCCGAAAATTAGCCAGAACCAAAAAATTGCCAGAAAATCCCAAATTTGCCAAAAAAAATCTTTAAAAATTCCAAAAATTTTTAGGAATCTTAGAAAATTATCTGCAATCACAATCGAGCATTTTCGATATCCAAAAGCACACCAAAAATAGCAGAGTTTAACGAAAACGCAATTTACGACAGAATTGTCCACCCGGTCCCTCGAAATAGCAAAATGCTCAAAACTCGGCCATGGAGGGCACAAATGCAAACAAATGATGTTGTGAATGCGCACACACAAAATAGCTCGTAAAGATCGCAAAATATTAATTTTTTATGGAATTAACCAAAAATTTTGTCCATGCACACACTCAATTAAAATTAAGCATACACACACTCAATTAGAATGCACACACACTTGATTTTAGTGCACACACACTTGAAATTGACCATCCAAGCATGCAATTAACTCAATTAGGCACCCAATCAGCAATCCACAATCATCAATTAGCAACTAGCAACTAGCAACTAGCAACTAGCAACTAGCAACTAAAACTTGTCAAATTCATGCGCCACCAAATCTTAAAAATTTCGGCATTACGACGGCGTGAAAATGAATAATCGCAAAATTTTCAATTCATAACATCAACATTGCATTGCATCACATAGCATAGCATTACATTGCATCATGGTGGGATTTCTACACAATTCTACACATCCTTAGATTCTAGGGAGGTTGAGAATACCACCTTAATTACCTTTCCATTGAAGATCAATTGAATGGTCAAATGCTCCAATCTTTCATAGCAAATTAGTAAGTTAGCAAAAATTAGTCAAATTAGCAAGGGGTTAGTGTGAAATTAGAGTGTGTAAACACACAATTGACAAGATACGATGACACATTAGGAAATTATAAACACAATGCTTCATGCACACACATCCAAAATCCACAAAAACATAAACACACAAGTGAAATGAGTAGTGAAATTAGTGAAGGAACGCATTCGATTATGCCACAATTACACTAGCGTAGGCCATCGTCCCCGGCAACGGTGCCAAATATTGAGGGTTCCATCGTTGCAATAGCTCCAATGACCAAAAAATTTGTCAATACGCAGGGATGAGCTACCCGGCTAGGGCATGGAAACACTCACACGATTAGTGAGCTAATCATGGCAACACAAATGGTTAACTCTATGAGGTGAGCTTCTCGGCCCATGGAGAAGCTAAGCCGCCATGAAGGGCAATCTCCATATCCACTTCTCTTCACCTCTAATCAACCAAATCACACACGCTACGATTGCAAGACGCACACAACACTAATCCTATCATGCAATACACTAATCGCAAGCACACACACATAGATCTATTGAGCACCACACTCCAATCAGACATACATGCACACACAAGCAAAAGAGGGTAATCACACAAGATTAGAGAGAGATTAACCACTAATTAGTTAAGATCTAGCTAATCTAAGCATCATAGGCAATCATAAGAAGCATGAGAGAGGCATAGTAAAAGAGAATGAATCATTGATTAGTGTTAATCAAGTTTCATGAGCAAGGAGAAGCTCAAGGACTCCATAGCCACACACCTCAAGAGCTCTCACCAAAGAGTGCTCTCAAAACAAATGAGCTTGAGAACGTAATTTCATTTACACACTGCCTTATGTACTTAGGGTAAAAATATGCAATGTCCGGGCATCCAAGGCCTTTAGGGCTCCACCACTTACTAAATCTACAACCTAGGCACACTAACTGACCTATCCTTTACAGCTCGAAACTCCCATTGAGCCCGTAACACATTAAAATATTACAATGGCTTGAAATAAATCGGGAATTTACAATACGTGACCATTTTGGGAAAATGTGGAATACGTGACCACTAATTAGTTAAGATCTAGCTAATCTAAGCATAATAGGCAATCATAAGAAGCATGAGAGAGGCATAGTAAAAGGAATGAATCATTGATTAGTGTTAATCAAGTTTCATGAGCAAGGAGAAGCTCAAGGACTCCATAGCCACACACCTCAAGAGCTCTCACCAAAGAGTGCTCTCAAAACAAATGAGCTTGAGAACGTAATTTCCTTTACACACTGCCTTATGTACCTAGGGTAAAAATATGCAATGTCCGGGCGTCCAAGGCCTTTAGGGCTCCACCACTTACTGAATCTACAACCTAGGCACACTAACTGACCTATCCTTTACAACTCGAAACTCCCATTGAGCCCATAACACATTAAAATATTACAATGGCTTGAAATAAATCGGGAATTTACAATACGTGACCATTTTGAAAAAATGTGAAAAATGTGTAACTCCAATCTTTACTGCTTCTTCGTATTCATCTTCGATGTGCATCCGTATGTCTTTGGTCTTTAGCAGCTTCTGTTAACTAACGTTGACTCAGTTAACACACACTCTCTCTCTCTCTCTCTCTCACACACACACACACACTCACACATACACACAATCCCCTACCACAAGAGCACTATAATATGGCCATTCTCATATGATTACTCATCTTTCTACAACCACAAGAGCCCATCTAGCTTCTAGGCATTTCAAGATGCAAGGAGTCATCATGCAAAAAATTTGTGGTGTTGAACATTTTGTATGACAAATAATTGCATGTGTTTGTAGAAGTCTTTGTAGAATTTTCAATTATATGTGGAAGACATTATCTCCTCACACTTAGTGTTCTATAGAGCTCCGAAGGTTCACAGAAGATTCTCCTAACTCAAGTAGTAAATATATTGGCGGGTCTCCAATTGCATGCATCTCATCGTTGCCCAAAAAATATTAAAGCAAGAACTTCATGGGCCTGACAAGGGTGTTGCACGCGCACTCTTTTATTTGAATGAATCAGTGATCTCTGCATGTGAGCTTTCATTGAAATGAAGCATGTTTGTCTACAAATCATTTCATGAACTCATAGAGGTCTGTGCTTATATTGCTATCTTTTGGATTATGTAGCCAAGGAAGTCGTGGAGGAGCCCATTAATTTGGAAAAGGAAGCATATGTCAAACCACATGTTCTGCTTCATGTGTTGAATGAGACAAGACCTATTCGTATTGAGCCTTTGTTCATTGAGCCTCCCCTCCAACTACTACAAGCAACAATCCTCCCAAACCATGTTGACAATATAACTCTTAATGCTGCTAATGATCTAAGACCCGTTGAAATCAAGCCTTGTGTTCAACCTTATAGCCTATATGAATTGGGTCTATCATCTCATCTAGATGGGGAAGGCATCAATATGATCAAAGTCTTCTCCCACAATTCTTGATTGCTGACATTTGTGACTCAAGCATGCGCTTTTGTATTGAGGGCAAGATATTGAATGTGTATGGCACCTACAAAGTTGGCCTTGACCAACTGAAGGTCGACTTGGTTGATGAAGAATGCACCGACACTATTATGGTGGTGGTCAATGATCCATACATAGAGCTTTGTGTCGACAAGCTTCACCTAGGTGAAGTTTGTTCACATTGATAGCCCAGTTGTGAGGCGAAAAAATAGGACAGATGGAGGGTCAGCATTGTATTACTTGTACATTGATGCCATGACTGTTTTAACCCCAAGAGAACCTTTTCCAGTGTCTCTCACCTTTACCCGTGATTTCAATATACATGCGTTTCTTGATGTTGTAAGTGCACAACAATCTTCAAGTGGATGTTCTCAGTGTTCTGAGCACTCTTTGTTTTTTTATTTTACAAAAGCACAACTCACAGTCAAGATTTGGTGTATCTATTGGTGACCTTTTGGTTGCAGATGGTCCTCTCCCATCAGATAGGGTGATTGTAAGAATCCACCTATCTTGCTTGTTATTTTCTATTCTTCGTTATGGATTTGAAAGCGTGCATGAATTGTTAATGCTCTCTCTAATTTAGTTTCCATTTTGAATCTTCCCTTGCAAGTGAGTTTTGTTAACTCTCGCAAGAATGAGTGCAAACAATTGCTTCAAGAGATGGTTGTTAAAGGCCCTGTAATGTGCATTGCAAAACACTCTTGTCAATATTGGACATTACAATTCTAGTGCCATTTCGTAGTGTGTGTCTCAAACAAGAGCTTCCTAATGTGTTTCAAGTTCAAACAAAAAGTTTGGGCTACAACCGTGAGGTGTGCTCACATAAGATAAAGTGATATATTGCATGCCATTTCTCTCATTTTCCTGATATAGTTAACTTTAAGTTGTTGGCACGCTTCACTTTGTGAATTTCAATAGTACCATATTTACATTGACTCGGTTTTTGAGACAAGAGATACCTTGGCAACAAGCTCACTCTTTGGTCGCTTCAAAATTAATGTGGGTGGGCACGTAGTGGCATATGAACCTGAACCTTAGTTTTATGATGTTCACCTATCTTTTACATGCTTGTTGTATCTAGGTCTTCAAATCAAAGCTATGATTCCATCCTCTCTACTTCTTTGTAACGTGCTTTTGCACACTTTTCGTTGTGCTTTTAAGTATTGTGCACTTTGTACCTTCATTGAGGATTCAAAGGATTTCTTTGTTTCTCTTCTCTCTCTCTCTCTCTCTCTCTCTCTCTCTCTCTATATATATATATATATATATATATATATATATATATATATATATATATATATATATATATAGATCTAGCTCTATCTCTACAAACAAATACAAATAGACACACACACATACAGAAAACATTCTTCCCCCCTCCCCCCCCCCCCCCCCCCCTCTCTCTCTCTCTCTCTCTCTCTCTCTCTCTCTCTCTCTAATAATAAGTGAACAACATACGTTCTCTCTCATTCTTTGTGTGTGTGTGTGTGTGTGTTCTCTAAAAGTTGTGATGTCTACTTTCTTTTAGAAATTGAGCATTTTCTTTCTCCCAAACACATAGAAAACACACACACACAAAGAAGCAATCTCTCTATTTATATATTCATATTTCTATCTATTTGCCTCTTTTTTTAAACTTTAAAAACTAAAAACAGTCACACAAACAAAACAACCTCCCTCTCTCTCTATCTATCTATCTTTGCCCTTTTGTCACTCTTTTCCTCTCTCATTCTATTGATTGCTTGTAAAGCAACACACAATTTCTCTCTCTCTCTCTCTCTCTCTCTCTCTCTCTCTCTCTCTCTCTCTCTCTCTCCCCCCCCCCTCTGTCTATCAATTACTTGTAAAGCAGCGGACTCTCTCTCCCCCCCTCTTTCTGTAGCATTTCTTGTTTGGCTTGTTAAATATTAACGCATGTATTTGCATTAAAAATTTGACTAGTTTCTCCCTCCCTCTCCCTCTCTCTCTCTCTCTCTCTCTCTCTCTCTCTCTCTCTCTCACACACACACACACACACACACACACACACACAGAGATACACACACATTTGTACATGCATACACATGTGCGCACACACAAATAGAAACAAACAAACACACACACCCCATTTTCCATAGTCATGGAGAATCCTGGTAATTTGAGTATTCCAAAAGACATAGACATCGACATGATATTTATGGAGACACGTCCTTTTAATCAAGTGTTGTTTCTAGCACTTCATAATATATTGCAAACAAAATTAAGTACTGAACCATTTGGGCTTACCATGTCACAATGCTTATTTGACAACTATTTAACGAATTTTGTCACACAATCTTCCGCTTCATTATTCTTTGCATCACAACTAGACTCACCAAGTGAAAGCACTGCATAGTTTAATGCTTTATACAAAACTTGCGAGATATCCATGAGTCTCACAATGGAGGTCGTTATTATTCTTGCTCTCAAATTTGAAAAAGGACTTGCCATGATCCTTCATAATGCTACAACTAGACAAAGCAAACAACAAGTAGTTGGGAGATTACTTCAACAATTCCAAAAAGGACTTCTCATTATAAATGCATATACTATGGGTTAATAAATTACATTTTCATGAGTTTGCAATCTTGTCATAAGCATGTCTCTTGGAGAGTTGAAGAATGTGATGCTTTATCTCTCTTGTGGAGAGAAAACATGAATAAACCAGCTACTCAAATCGCGTATCTATTCATTGAAAAGCAACCACTTTGTGTCAATACACACTCTGCAATCACAACAAAATTAAAACAACTAAGAACTACAAAGTCCATAGAAATTGCCTCGTTGAAGCAACATCCTTTTATTCTTCTGCATCAAAGATCCAAGGTTGTAAATAAATTTGTGAGGAGGCTGAATGACACGCCTACATATCCATGTGAAAAATGCGGCAGATTGTTTTTTCGCTCGCAAGTTACACAATTGGCTCCTCCAATGTGCTTACACAATGGAGATAGAAACTAGAAAATTCCCCCTGTGCATTGTATATGCACCCATCACTCTAGGGCTATCTTATCTTTCCATTGAACACTAAGTAATACACTCTTTGTTGTGTACCTCGAGCTTCCTTTGTCTTGTCCAAGTTGTGTTTGTTTCCCTACAACCCTAATTCCAACAATTGGTATCACAACAGGTTGCGTCCTCCAGGACTTAGTCGCCATCAGCTCCAGCATACACTTGCTCACTTTCTACAATTTTGGTGAGCTTTGGCTAGCGCCAACAGATCAACAAATACTTCGGGTATGCCAAAAGAGCTAGATCTTCTCAGAATTTTCATTTGGGCTTATTTTGGCCTCTGTTTCCACTTCAAGTAGTATTGCACATGCTATTTTGTCATTTTGTGCAAGATTTTTGTCAATGCCATTTTTTACATAACAGGTCCCTTACAGTGTTCTACGGTTTGTGCTATATAACACGTGTTTTTTCCGCTTCGTTTCTTCTCTTTTCGGACAGTTTTCACATCAGGTCCAGGCATTTGCCATGGCTCACAACAACACAGATGTTTCAAGATGTTTGCTACCGAGGACAGATTGGATGGGGAAAATTACCCTATGTGGGCTTACATGATGCAACATGTCCTCGTGTCAAAGGCCAGTTGGAACATTGTGCAGGGCATTGATGTACGTCTTGGTTCTGTGGATACAGACGACAGATGTTGCAGGTTTTGCTGCAAGGATTACTGTTATTAGAACTATTTTGCCACGGCTGAGCAAGCTCGTTGGGATGTAAGAGATGCACAAGCTCATGCATTGATCGCATTGTTTGTGAAGCACACTATTGCTCCTCACATTCGTTCAACAAAATCTACAAAATAAGCTTGGGATATTCAGGCAGGTCTTTATGCAAATCGCCAATGAGGCAAAAATTACATTGCTTCGTAAAGAGTTGGAGTCAAAGATTATGCATGAGGAAGATGAAATGGACACTTTCCTTGCTGGTGTCAAGGACATAAATGAGCAACTTATTTCTACAGGCAAAGTCGTTTCTCACATCTCCCTTGTCCAGATTATTCTTGATGCTTTGCCAGATTCTTACTAGACTTTTGCTAGTACTTGGAGACTTACGACCCAAGGAAATCTTGAAAGTGTCAAGTTTGATGCATTATTTACATTGCTATTGCAAGAGTCACTTTCCAAAACAAAAAGCGGGCTAAATAGCATGCAAAAATAGGCTTTTATTGTTTCTCAAAGAAAAGGTGGTAATAGCAATGTAACCACTTCTCATGGTTTTTTCTACGAGTGGAAAATCTTATGTTCCTAATGCTTCTGCTGGCAGCACTTCGTATGGGAATTATGGTGATAAGGGGAAAAAGAAGATGCGTTACCATTATTGTAAAGGTAATGATCACTTGATCAAGTAGTGTCCAAAATTGAAGACAAAAGAGGCCAAGAAGAAAGAGGCTGGATCAACTACATGGTCCAATACAAGTGTAGCTATTGTAGAGTCTTCTATGAAAGGAGATTGTGATATTGATGTGGATAGAGAGTGGGCTTTTAGTGTAAAGTGTACTTATGATCCTATTGTCCATGATGCATGCATGTCAGTTGCTGTAGATTCACATGTGTGGTATTTTGGTTGTGGTGCTACAAAGCACATTACCTCGCATCATGATTTGTTCACCTCTCTTGAGTCTATCCCTCATGGGAATATTGTCACTTGTGCCAACAATGTCTCTTATCTGGTTCAAGGAGTTAAAAAGATTGTGCTTACTACTGCAAATGGTAGTTCTTTCACACTTATTGATGCATTGTATGTACCTGGAGACTTGGACTTGTAGTCAAATTTGTGGATGACAAATGTGCAGTACATGATCTCAATTTTGGTGATGAAATTGTTGCATCTGGCATTTTATGACGTGGCCTATATAAGCTCGATTTCTATGACAAGTGTGGGCAAAATTTTGCAAATGTAGTTGTGGATTCTAAGGCTATTTCAAATGCAAAACTTTGGCATGCACATTTGGACATTTGAATTTTGCAAGTTTGGATGAATCTAATATGGTTGCTTATTTGCCACCTCTTGAAGCACCTATGAAACATGTTTTTGAAGGTTGTATCTTGGGTAAGATGCAGCATTCAAAGTTTCCAAAGGATGGTTTAGTTAGGGCTACATGCAGGTTGTAGTTTGTGCATAGTGATGTTTGTGGGCCCATGCAAACTCCGTCCTTGGGGAGTTACTTGTACTTTGTGACTTTCATTGATGATTACTTCAGGCATGCATGGGTATATCCGCTTAAAGCTAAGTCCAAAGTGTTTATGTGCTTTAAGCAATTTCCGGCTATGGCTGAAAATGTATTGAAATGTACTATGGGCACCCTCCATTTTGATCGAGGAGAGGAATATATGTCTCACAAAGTTAATGCATTTCTGTCTAGTCAGGGGATAAAACACCAATGTACAGTGTCATATACACCCCAATAAATGGTGTTGCTGAGAGGAAAACCATGTGACTTTTGAAAATGGCATGATGTATGGTCAAAAGTCAAGCTTTTCCGCATTCATTTTGGCTTGTGGCCATCATGCGTGCCACTTATGTACTTAACAGGTGTCCTACGAAAGCTTTGCAGTCTATGAATCCATATGAAGCATGGCATGATAGAAAGCCTTCTATTGAGCACATGCATGCTTTTGGTTGTTTGGCATATGCTTTGGTGCCACAAGCGCAGCTCATAAAATTGGATGATAAGGCTGTCAAATGTATTTTTTTTGTTGGCTATAGTGCTGAAAGCAAAGGTTACAGGTTGTACCATCCACAAACAAAGTGTATCTTGGTTTCACGGGATGTTGTGTTTGTGGAAGATTCTGTTCAGCCCTTGCTGTCATGTACTAGAGACAATAATATAAGCTCACAGGACATTTTTGACAGCTTGTTTCCTCTTTTCAGTGGTGGAAGTTTGAATCTAATTTCAAGTGAGGCAAATGTACAGCCTATGGGGGGTTTAGAAAATGTTATAGATCAACCTATTTTTGATGTAGACTTACATGATGTACTTGATGAGGACAGGGTTGAGAATGAGCAAGCTAGAGGTATTCCAAAATGGCTAGTGCATACTTTGTGTGACAGTAAATTGGATACACCTTTGTCTAGTCATAATTGTTCGGGTTCTCTCCATGCATCTTATGCATCAAATTGTTATTCTTTGGTTGTGTCTAGCTTATGTGATGTTGAAGCAATCTCTGTGTGCTTGGTATGAGAAAGTTGATACTCATTTGGTCAAACAAGGCTTTTGTAATAGTCCAACAGAAAGCACATTGTATGTAAAGCGTGAGGGTGATGTGATGTACTTCTCATTGTCGCCCTCTATGTGGATGATTTGCTAATCACTGGACCAAATGAAATACATATTGCTAAATTTAAGGCTGATTTAAATGCTTATTTGCATCATTACTTGAGTATACAGTTTAAGTAGTGTGATGGTGATATTGCCTTGTGTCAAACAAGTTACATAAAGACATTGCTATGTAAGTTTGGACTTGGGGATTGAAATCCTATTGCCACTCCAATGAAAACAGGTTTGGAATCGAGTCTTCATGATGCTGGTGATCTTATCAACGTCACTCTTTGTCTCATTTATGTATGCAACACGAGGCTGGATATGCAATTTGTAGTCTCATAGGTTAGCAGACTTATGCATAGCGCAGGGTCTAAGCATTGGCAGGCTGTCAAGCATACCTTTCACTACTTGAGTGGCACTTTACATCTTGGGTTATTTTATCCCAAGGGGAGATCATTGCCGCCAGATTTACATGCTTTTTTGGACTGAGATTGGGCTGGTTGTTTTGACATGTGAGTGTCCACAAGTGGTTTTTGTTTCATGCTCGGTAGTTCATGCATAACATGGTTGAGCAAGAAGCAACCTATTGTGGCCACTTCTAGTTGTGAGGCTGAGTACAGGGCAATCTTCACAGGAATGGTTGAGTGTGTATGGATCATATGCCTTTATGGTTGATTTGGGTGTTGGACAAGACACTGCCAACACTATCTACACTGACAATCAGAGTGCATTGGCAATTGTGAGGAACCCAATTTTTCATGCTCGCACAAAGCACATTGAGGTGCATTACCACTATGACATGGAAAGGCTCTCACCAGAAAAGATCAACTTGGATTATGTGCCAACACAGGACAACCTTGCAGATCTTTTCACAAAGACATTGTCTCGTGAGACGCTTGAAGCTTTCCAAAAAGCTTTGGGCTTACTCCCCTTTGTGGACTAATCATGTCCTCACAGGGCATGGCCCTTCCCTATACTCTATGTTCCAACTCTCGTTCATTGCATCACTCCCAGGGCAGATTTGTTACCATATACATGTGGTAGTGATGTCTGTGAACACGCTTAGGACCGTCGGGGCATTTTTTCCCTCACTAGGAGGTTTTTTCTCCTATTGTGTGCCTTGAGCTTCCTTTGTCTCTCCAAGCTGTGTGTGTTTCAGTGCAACCCTATCTCCAACAGTCTGTACTTATGTACTTGTCCATAAGTACAAAGACTGGGAGGACGCAGACTGCTTTGATACCAATTGTTGGAAATAGGGTTGCACAGAAACACACATAGCTTGGGCAAGACAAAGGAAGCTCAAGGCACACAACAGAGAGAGTAGTATTATTTAGTGTGCAATATATAGATAAGTTGGCCCTAGAGTGATGGCCGTATGTACAATGCACCAGGGGGGGACTCCTTGTGAGGGGAAAAATGCCCCGGCGGTCCTAAGTGTGCTCACATACATCACTCCCACACGTATATGGTAACACAGACATCTGCAAACTCCCATTAGACCTTCACAAAATACAAACATATCATTAAAAAAAAAACTTGCCTTGAGAAAGGAAAATGTTGTCGCTTTGGTTTTCCAAGTTTCACCATGCCATTCACAATCATTTTGAGACCCACTAACAATGACTACCAAAATTGAGCTAGAAGTAAGATTTTTTTTAAATGCATTAAAAATAGCCTTGATAAAATTGGCACTGGAAATGCCATGTCTTTTGAAGAGTGGCTACAAAGCTTGCATTTGACTTTAGAAGAATATTCTTTGGCAATAATCGACACACTATCCACTGCAACACTCTTTTTGAAACGACATGTAAAGGACATTTACAAAAACAATTTTTTGCCACAATTGCAACACTATGGGATGCAAACACTGATATTCAATTCATCTTGAACGCACATGGTGCAACGAATTATTGCACATCATACATGATAAAAATGGACAACACACGGATTGACGCAATAAAACCACAATTTGATATTTTTGTGGCCAATAATGCAACAATAATTGAGCGACTACGCAAGGTAGGCAACACTATCTTCAACACACTGATTGACGCAATAAAACCTAAGTTTAATATTTTTGTGGCCAATAATGTGACAACAATTGAGCGACTACGCAAGGTAGGCAACACTGTCCTCAACATACAACAAATGAGTACGCAACAAGCATCTTACATAGTGCTATCATTACCACTCCATAGTGCAACTCGTGACTACGTATATAAACATTAACCCTCCTGATTATTGTGCAGTAGTCCTCAAAAGAAAATCATCTTTGCAAAAACTTGACTCATCTGACACAAACCTATTCTTTCAAAATATTGTTGATTAATATGCTCAAAGACCAAAAAGTCTCCATTATCTATGCTTGGATGAATATGCATCAACAATTAACCAAGAGGGAACAACATACAAAAAATTGTGTAAAGGTAAGATCATATGAGTCATGAAATATAACATTCTTAAAAGTCAAGAAGACAAACAATGCTTACTATACCTCCCTTGGTTCAATAATGAGAACGAGCATTTCAAAGAATCCTCTACATGGAGGGATGCGTATGATCAGCATTTACAACTCATAAAATCAAATGAAATCAAGTTCAGTAAAGACACAAGCCCAATAGAAAAATTCGCAAAACATTGTATTCTCTCCCCAAGCACAACTAGTACAACAGACAATGACTCATATGAATGACATCAAAAAGATATTCGTAATGACTTAAACATCAATCTACGCTCTAAAAACCCTTTGCACTTACAACATTTGAAGTACCTTGCTATGACAAATGATGACTACTATGCAGGCATTGAAAAATTAAACCACCAACAACGGCACATATTTGATGACATAATGTTAAAAAAACGGACTCAACACAACAAAGCAATACACCTCTTCCTTAGAGGAGGAGCAGGAACAAGAAAAACATTCACCTTGCTATTGTTAGTAGAAGGATTTCAAAGATTCTACAACCATAAAAGTGCACCCAATCCAGAATCTCCAATAGCGTTATTGATGATATATACATGGAAGGCATCTTTTAGTATTGGTGGCACCACAATCCAATCTACGCTTCACTTACCTCTAGTTACTTCTACAGAAACAAGTTTTGAGTACTAAAAATTGGATACACTTTCCCTTCTATATAAATATTTAAGAATTGTAGTTTTTGATGAGGTGTTTTTTATTGGTTCAAGCGTGTTTTCCATGGCCGACTCACGCGTGCAATCAAACAAGTCCACAATAAACCATTTGGTGGATTGGATGTCATTCTGTGTGGTGATTTATGTCAAGCAAGTCCCATCAAGTATAGCTAAATCATTGCAAAAAAACATACACTTTTAGAAACAATTTTTCCTTCATATTGACACATTTATCCACAGTGCTATGAGCTTGCACTAACAATACAACAAAATGATCTAATATTCATAGAGATCCTTAAAAGACTTTGAGTTGGCCAACATAGCATCAAGGATTGAATATCTTAACAACAATTATTATAGACCTATTCCAAATAGTCATCAAGTTTCTCATCTATTTTAGTCTAACAAAGAAAAGGACACTCATAATCTTAATGTTTTCAATCAAATGGAGGGAGCATCCCACACTTTCATCACTATTGATAAAAGACACAACTCATGCAGCAAAATAATGAACATGCCCACAAATCCCAAATAAAATGGAGGAGGATTGAATTCCACAGTAAGCCTAAAACAGGCTTTGTTGTCAAGCTATGCGCAAGAAACTTGGATATTCTTGCAGTTTTTGCTGCAAGGATTTTGTTATAACTATTTTACCTAAGCTCGTTGGGATGTAAGAGATGCGCAAGCTCATGCATTCATCGCATTGTCTGTGAAGCGCACTATTACTCCTCACATTCATTCAGCAACGTTTGCAAAACAAGCTTGGGATATTCTAGCTGGTCTTTATGCAAGTCACAATGAGGCAAAAATTGCATTGGTGCAGAGCTGGAGTCGAAGATTATGCATGAGGAAGATGAAATGGACACTTTCCTTGTTGTTGTCAAGGGTATAAATGAGCAACTTATTTTTGCAAGCGAAGTCATTTCTCTGATAGTTCCCTTGTGCAGATTGTTCTTGATGCTTTGCCAGATTCTTACGAGACTTTTGCTAGTACTTGGAGACTTATGACCCAAGAAAATCTTGAAGTTGTCAAGTTTGATGCATTATGCACATTGATGTTGCTAGAGTCACTTTCCAAAAAAGAAGGGGATAAACAATGTGCAATATTGTTGCTCAAAGAAAATGTGGTAACAGCAATGTATCCACTTCTCATGGTTCTTTCTGTGAGTGGAAAATCTTATGTTCCTAATGCTTCTGCTGTCAGCACTTCGTCGGGGAATTCTTGTGATAAGGGCAAAAAGAAGATGTGTTTGCCACTGCTGTAAAGATATTGATCACTTGATCAAGCAATGTCTGAAATTGAAGGCAAAAGAGGCTAAGAAGAAAGAGGTTGGATCAACTGCATGGTGCAATACAAGTGTAGCTATTGTAGAGTCTTCTATGAAAGGAGATTGTGATATTGATGTGGATCAGAGTGGTCTTTTAGTGCAGAGTGTACTTATGATCCTACTGTCCATGATGCATGCATGTCAGTTGCTGTAGATTCACATGTGTGGTATTTTGATAGTGGTGCTACAAAGCACATTACCTCACATCGTGATTTGTTCACCTCTCTTGAGTCTGTCCCTGACGGGAATATTGTCACTTGTGCCAACAATGCCTATTATATGGTTCACGGAGTTGGAAAGATTGTGCTTACTACTGCAAATGGTAGTTCTTTCACACTTGTTCATGCATTATATGTACCTAAGATCAAGAAGAATCTTTTCTTTGTATCTGCACTTGCTAGACTTGGACTTGTAGTCAAATTTATGGATGACAGATGTATAGTACATGATCTCAATTTTGGTGATAAAATTGTTGCATCTAGCATTTTATGTCGTGGGCTGTATAAGCTCACTTTGTATGACAAGTGTAGGCATAATTTTACAAATGCAGTAGTGGATTCTAAGGCTATTTCAGATGAAAAACTTTGGCTTTGGGCATCTAAATTTTGCTAGTTTTCTACGTTTGCAAAAATCTGATATGGTTGCTTCTTTGCTGCCTCTTGAAGCACCTGTCAAAAATGTTCGTGAAAGTTGTATTTTGGGTAAGATGCAGCATTCAAAGTTTCCAAAGGATGGTTCACTTAGGGCTACATGCAGGTTGCAGCTTGTGCATAGTGATGTTTGTGGGCCCATGCAAACTCCTTCCTTGTACAATTACCTATACTTTGTGACTTTCATTGATGATTACTCTAGGCATGCATGGGTATATCTGCTTAAACCTAAGTTCAAAGTGTTTATGTGCTTCAAGAAATTTTTGGCTATGGCTGAAAATGTCTTGACATGTATTATGGGCAACCTCTGTTCCGACCCGGGGGGGGGGGGGAGGTATATGTATCATGAATTTAATGCATTTCTAGCTAGTCATGGGATAAAAGACCAATGTACCATTCCATATACACCTTAGTAAAATGGTGTTGCTGAGAGGAAAAACGGGTCACTTATGAAAATGGCACGATGTATGGTCAAAAGTAAAGCTTTGCCGCATTCGTTTTGGCTTGAGGCCATCATGTGTCCCCCTTATCTACTTAAAAAGTGTCCTACGAAAGCTTTGTAGTCTATGAATCCTTATGAAGCATGACATAATGCTTGAGTGCTCAACAAAGTTGCAAGAAAACCTTGGCTATCAGATTGCAACTTTGATCCGCGTTTTTATTGCACATAGATATTGTTTTGTTGTCACACTTTGTCTACGTTTGTGAGTTCTTGCTGAAATTTTTACTAAGTGTAGAGATCGTGCTTATCTTTTGAATGCACTGCTCCATGCATCATTTTGTGCAACAACATGTGAGAACAAAGGAGCTCTCCTTAGGTGGCCTCCTATTGGGGGTTTTACCCTATGCATTTGAGATCTTTTGAAAGGATTTTTATTTTCCGAGATTGGGGGCCCCTTGAGGGGACCCATCCCTCCATGTCTTCAACTCCTCCCACATGATTGGTCTTGGTTGAGTTCTCTACTTTAGGTATTCTTTCCACCATAACTTGGCAACACTTTGCAAATAGGCACGAAAACTGTTCATTACCAACTCAGACTCGCTTCAAAGCAGCTTCCCTTGCATCTTCATCCTTGTCGTAAGCCAAAAATGTCGCCAATTTATTTGTTTTTATTCCATTCACACCCACATTAAAATGACCTATTTCTTGTTCGGCTTCTTTATTAGCCCATTTCCAAATCCATTTGGACATGTTGAATCCAATCCTTTTGCTCCTTGATCCTTCTCTTGTAGCCTTCCATAATCAAAAAATCAATAAACTCTAATGCCACTTGTAACATAAATCATGATATTTCCAATAGAGAAATTTGTATCTAAAATGGAGAAAGAAGAAAAATAGAGAATATAATAGAAGAAAAGGAAATTACTTGTACCTTCAATAACCCTTGGGCACTTCTTAGCTTACATTCAATAGATCATAATCACAACTTAAAAACATGCACTCACATTCTCAAATGCACTTGCACTCTCAAACAGGTCAATACTCTCAATCATGGGCTGCTTAAAATTTAGCCTAGATTTTTACTAGAAATTGTGTGCTTGCTTTTTAAATAATAACAACGATCTCTTCAAATAGCTTAAAATTAGCTTGTCCATTGTTTTGGAAGCCATAGCTCCATATTTGTGTGGAATAAGACACATCTTGTTAGAATCAACATAAAAGCTTAAAGATTGTTGTGAAGTGCTCCTTAGCTGCTTTGGGCTTTTCTTGAACTTCAACCAAAAATTTGAAGTGCACGAGCAAGAGCATGTGTGTGTGTGTGTGGTTTGGGGGGGGGGGGAGGGGAGGAGGGAGCTTTTTCCAGACTTTTGCTCAACTGTTTAAATAATAACAACGATCTCTTCAAATAGCTTAAAATTAGCTTGTCCATTGTTTTGGAAGCCATAGCTCCATATTTGTGTGGAATAAGACACATCTTGTTAGAATCAACATAAAATCTTAAAGATTGTTGTGAAGTGCTCCTTAGCTGCTTTGGGCTTTTCTTGAACTTCAACCAAAAATTTGAAGTGCGCGAGCAAGAGCATGTGTGTGTGTGGTTTGGGGGGGGGAGGGGAGGAGGGAGCTTTTTCCAGACTTTTGCTCAACTGAGCAATTTAAAAAAAGGATTGCTTTTGATTTTAGAGCGAGCTTTTTGAAGCGAGCTTTTTGAAGCGAGCTTTTTTTCTTAATCGCTCTCTCTCTCTCTCTCTCTCTCTATATATATATATATATATATATATATTCCTCTATTCCTCCCCCCTCCCTAATGCATAGTCAAGAAATCCTCATTTGACAAAATACAAGGCCTCACTAAGAGGGATCTTGAAACAGCATGGGACATAGTTACAAAAATTTTATTCTTCTCTACAATCCCTGTTACCATCTTATAAATGTGTACTTAGCCTTAGAATACAAACAAAAGACTCATGTTGGAATCAAAGCCCAACTATAATGTACTCAAGACTCTCACTATGAAAGTCATAGGCAGTTTAGATCAATGAAATGGTATTGCTTCAACCCAACTAGATATCAAAATACAAATTGCCTATCTTCTGAACAGAGCCAGCAGTAAGAGCCCTCATGAACAATGGCGCCAATGAGGGATGTGAAATTTACAATTGAAATACCAAGGCACACACTTTGCTACTTCTCAACTCTAGAAGTTGGCAGAGAAATGTGGCTTTGAATCATGGACGAGCCCACCGAGGTGACCTGCTCCTTGACCTTGCATTTGCAACTCATTTGTGATTGTTGTGAAAGAGTGAAAGAGGTATGTGGATACGATGGAGAATAAAGGGAGGTTTCCTTTCCATGCAATTGATTGTAAGCCCTATACAAAGTTTCCATTATCTCTTTTCCAATGCCTTCCTTTGAGAGGATCAACTCCCAAGCTGCTTTGGAAGCCCTTTCCAAGGCTTCGGCCCACAAGTTCATGTTTAAGGGAGACAAACAGATCTCTCTTTGACTTCTTTTCAGCACTAAGAGTTTTCAGAGTTTGACTTTGTTCAACCATAGATGTCGTATATCTCTTCAACTTTTTGTGTGTTTAAGCTGTTTGATGATCTTATGGTGGAGATCATCAAAGGTACCGTCCATCAAGAGAGACTCCAACACCTGTTGCGGGGTCACAACTTGTGTTGCACCCGTCGTTGACGAGCATGCTATTGTTGCGGCCACTGCTTGTGCAAGTGGACACTAGCGCCCACTTGCACATATGAGAGAGAGAGAGAGAGAGAGAGAGAGAGAGAGAGAGAGAGAGAGAGAGAGAGAGAAATGTTATATTAAATGTCCAATGTCTGGGTACAAAAATAAAATGAAGTAAAGTGAAAGGCTAAAACTAAAAGACTAAAATTGTCAGACTGAAATCATCATCATCATCATCATCCATGCCCAAGGATGCCCGGCATCGAGAGTTATTCAAGAAAGTATTGCATCGGTTGTTGAAGAGCTTTGTCAATGTTCGTCTTTGCAAATAGTCATACTAGGCATCTCCCATGTCGTGTTAGAATAGTCATGATTCTCTGGTGGAGCCTCCGTACACACACACACACACACACACACACAGGGGAGACAGAGGGGAGAGATAGGAATATGAATATATATATATATATATATATATATATATATATGTATGTATGTATGTATGTATGTATGTATGTATGTATGTATGTATCTATCTATCTATACATACAAATATATAAACTAAAATAAAAGCTCGCTCCAAAAACTTATTTTGGAGCTAAGCGAGCTTTTTTTTTTTAATTGCTCAATTGAGCAAAAATCTAGAAAAAACTCCCTCTCTAAACTCGCTCAAAAACTCAACTCTCTGTGTGTGTGCGCACTAATGGAGAAGAGAGAAGAAGACAAGACTTGTGTTTGCAGGGGAAAAAATAATAAGTGAAGTGGGTGAGCGCCTACCCTAACTTGTCACATGGGGCTTTACCCCAAGGCCTAACCGGCCACATGGGGCTTTACCCCTACAACCTCTCACGTAAAGGCCAGTGTGGCCGTGAAGGTGAAAACAAAAGAAGAATGTACAACACATGTACAAGGTCGTTATCAAGTATGACCTCAATCAATGTCTACTAGCTTAGTGAATCTGTGTGCATCCAACTCAAATTGTGAAGGAAGTATATAGTAATTGACCACATACTGTTGGGTAGAAAGGGGGGAGACCGGTTGCTTAGAACACTTCAACACTTGCTCACATACATCACCATCAACCTGTCAACCTCTTTCCCCAATTTTCAAGCGCACGCGCACACACACACACACGCACACACACACATACTAAAAGCATAGAATTGATACAGACAAGCTGTAAGAGGGTGTAAGAACATGGAAGAGAAGATGTAGACTTAATTAAGGAGTACATAACAAACACAAAATAGCTTAAGAGATGGAATATGGAAAATTGAGGGCATCTACATAAGAAAGGCCTAAAATCATAGTCCCAAACTCCACGGCACCTCTCTTGTGGAGTTGGCATTTGATATTTTGATTTATTATTGGTGCCAAAATTGGAGGTCCCTCTTTTACACTTTAGTTCCGCTTTAGTTATGAGTGGTACACACTAGTTATTGCATGACCCTCTTAGGGTGGGTTCTCACTGTCCTATTTACAAAGGAGCCATAGTGGCTTATTTCTAAAATACTGTGCTAGGATAAAATGACTGGGAGAGTTATTATTTGCCCGCGCCTCCTCGTCAACTCCCAGAGTTCCAATCTACAAACCATCATGCACTCACTGTTAGTAAAATTCAAATAGATAGCACATAATTAACCATTAAGCCAACTAAACTATTAAACCAGCTATCCCAATTATAGTTAACCACATGCAATAGGAGGGTGCTCAGTCTCGTAACATCCCTCCCACCAGGAATAGCAAAGAATCAACTGGACCGTGAGTGATTTAAAGTGTGGAGAAGTTCTGGGAAGTTGCGAAAAACAATTTCAGGCATCGATTTGGCATCCTCTTGAGGGTGGCCTTTGAAGGTCAAAAGATAGCGGTTATAAACCATGCTAGTGTGTGTTGTGGTGGTCTCGTGATCAACTATTTGTGCATGGATGAGTTGTTCTTCTTGATCCACAAGTGAAGGTGGATCCTCATAAATGTGATGTGTAGGTAGGGGTCCTCTGAAAGGTCTTAAAACACTAATATGGAAAGCATTATGAATGAGCCAATGTGAAGCTAGGTCTAAACAAAATGAAACATCATTGATCACAACAGAAATTTTGAAAGGACCGTAAAAACAAGGAGCGAGTTTTAGAAAAACCTTAGTATCAACACTTTTGATCCTTCATTTTTCAATGCGAAGCATAACATAATCACCTTCTTTAAATTGGTGTGCCTTGCAATGCTTGTTAGCATGCTTATGTAAAGTTCTCGTGAGTGTTTAATGGTTGAATGCACACTTGCATAAATATCATGAAAGTTAGCAGTAAAATCATCATCAACAGGCACAATATTGGAAAGATGGGAAGCAGGAGTAGGCAGAGAATGACCATAAACAATTTCAAATGGAGATTTACCTATTGCAGTGTCAGTAGTGTTGTTATATGCAAACTATAGAATATGCAGATAATCATTCCATTTATTGGATTGAGAAGAAACATAAGCTTTTAACAAGTCAAAGATGCTGCAATTAGTGACTTCGGTTGGACCATTAGACTCAAGATGGAATACAAAAGTAAAATCAAGTGTGGTTCCAAGATTTTCAAAAACAGTAGTCCAAAAAGCACTACAAAATTTAGAATCTCGATCAGATATTATAACTTTAGGCAAACCATGATGTGAAAAGATAGCTTTAAGAAATAGAAGTGTAGCTTGATGTATAAGTGGTTGTGTGCAAGTAGTTCAAATACACGTGTTAAATGCTCTTTATGTTCTTGTTCTGATTTACTGAATACAAGAATGTCATCAAAGAATACAATCACAAAATCTTGATGGTCGATGAAAATTATGTTCATCATGCGTGTGAATGTGGCTGGTGCGTTTGTCAAACCAAATGGCATGACAAGAAATTCATAGTGTCCTGTTTGTGTTCTGAAAGCAGTTTTGTATATATCTTGATCAAACATTTTAACTTGATGATACCCTGATTTGAGGTCAGTTTTACTAAAAATGTTTGCCCCTTTTAGGTTGTCTAATAGATCATCCACTCTAGGAATAGGAAACCTATTCTTGATCGTGATCTTGTTTGAAGCCCTGTAGTCAATACACATACAAAAATTCCCATTTTTCTTCTTAACAAGAAGTACTAGAGCTCCTTATGGTGAACTACTAGGTCTTATAAGTTCTCGATCAAGCAAGTCAGTGATTTGAGTTTGTATCTCCTCGTGTACAGTTGGATTTACACGATAAGGTGCTCTACAAGGAGGTTCACTACCCGGTATAATATCTATTTTGTGATCTTCTGGGTGTGAAGGTGGTATTCCAAGTGGTAGATCATGCATAAAACAATTCTAAAATTGTGAGAGAAAATCATAATGTGAAGAGTTATGTGAGGTTGGTTATTCAACGGAAATTTGATTTACCAACACTAGGTATGTCTTTCCTTGTTTTCGAATGGCTCTTTTGGCTTGATTGTTAGAAAGGAGTGATTTTTTTTAATGTGCTAGTGTTGCTTGGATGGATAATTTTTTATTATTATGAGCGAGAGACATGGTACGTGTTTTATAATAATCAAAGGATCAAATTCATGACAAAATGGCATTCCCAAAATCATATCAAGAGCATGCAATGGTGCTACCAAAAATGTATGTGCTTGTGTAAATTCACCAATACAAACTTCAACAGTGACTTGGGTTTTGCAATTAAAACGTTGATTATTAAAAATAGTTTTGACTTTGTGAGGTGAAGAAATTCCAGAGAGAAAGAGTTGTTGTGCCAATCGTGTAGAAAAAAATCATGGCTACTGCCATCATCTAAAAGTATGGTGACACTTTCACCCTTGACTATGCCTTGCACTTTAAACAAAGTGTGAGGAGACATAGGAGTACCTGAAGATGGGTTGTCATCAAGATCATACTCAGGATATATCCCTCATCGTAATTAGCTTCCACTTCATTGTCGTCTCGGGATTAGCATCTTCGATGAGGTTAACAGTAGCACCATTGGGGTAATTGTTGTTGAAGGGTTTTTGGCTTGGATCATGGTTGACTCCATTGGGTTGGCCATTGCTCTTAGGAGGACTTTTTGGGCACTTATCTGCATAGTGACCATATTGAAAACATTTGAAACACTTCACCTTTTTATTGCCATTACAGTTTTGAGCAGGACATTAGTTGAAAGAAGTTTGGTTTCCTCATTGATGCGTGTTGTTGTTATTGCTATGAGGTTGAGAAGTTGTAGCAAAATTGCCAAATCTGCGTCTCTTGAAAAAGGTATGGCTTTAATGTTTGTTCTTGTCAAAGTTAGGAGAGAAAGAAGCTCTCTTGTTACGGTTAGTGTTAGCAATTGGTTCAGTGTGAGAGGATTGTCCACCTTTCTTATTCTCCACATTAAGGGCCAAATTAATAGCCTTTGACAATGATTCCGGTTCAAACATATCTACCTCAACACCAATTTGTAGTGCTAAGCCAAATATATATTTACGCTTTAATTTCCTGCGGCTAACATGTTCAATAGCTTGCAATTGATTTTGGAACTCTTCCAAAAACAATTAGTATAGCCTTGGACATCTTCATTTTGACCCTGTCAAATTAAATCCCACTGGCGTCGTGCTTTAGCTTTATACTGTGTGGGTAAAAATAGCTTTTTGAATGCATGCCAGGTACTTGGTCTTTTTCCGTGCAGTTTGGTGGCGTTCCACCACAGTGCAGCGCTACTGGTGAGACGATTTGATACACATTTTACCATTTCACATTTGGGAAAGTCTTCATCATGAAAATAGTCATCTAATTGAATAATCCATGCTAGAACCGTGCTAGCATCTTTAGTGCCATCAAAATGCTTGAAAGTGAAGGCTGTTCTGCTAATTTTGTTTTGCTTGGGTGCCGGTGCAGATTCTATGCGTGCATAATGCAATAATTTATCTTCAAGCTCTTGCCTTTGCATGCGTTCATACGTGAGAGATTGTTGCATATTGGCAAGCTGCTCAGCAATTGTGGGTGCGTGTGGAAGGTGTCATGATTGCTTTCTTGCTTCTTTTCTTTTAAATGTGTGTTTTGAAATTTAAAATGGCTGTATGGAGATTTTTAAAGATGCAGCATGCAAAATAGGTGAGAGAGAATAAAAGAAATGACAGAAATAAAATGTACTTGGCTTAAGATTGCATTGGCATCCAGTCTAGAATGGCGATGTGTGAGGAAATTGCCGAAAAGGTGAGTAGCCAGACGGTTGGTTTGTAAGTCGGTCAAGTTCGTGGCGTCCAATCTCCCGTGTCCCCAAAAAGATGATGACAATAACAATTTAAGAATCTGATCAGCCTTCGGAGATGATGAACCGGTGATGGCTAGCTTCAAATTAATGCCTTTGATATTTTCGACAAAATAATTTTACTCTTCACAATAAAATTTATTTTGTAGGGCCGACCTCCGTTATGTCACCCAAATTGTCATCTGGTATTGTTTCGGTGGAAAATATTGGGTAACTAGACTCACAATAGTTGAAAACGGTATAGCTTGAGGGATCTTGAGCAATTCAATTGTGAATGAACTCCAGTTGAAGGGTTATATATATATATATAGCTTCGATTGAATGGGGTACTTTGCAATTGTAAATCTGGCCAAAATCTAATTGAAGAGTGCCAAGTCTCTTTGCAATGACCTGTGAAAACGGTCGATGAAGGACGGCCAAACTTTCCGTGCTTGTGGTGGCCGACCAAGAGATTGTGGTGTGAATGGCTTCTTGAAATGAATGGCCTTTGGGAGTTAGCTTGGGCGATCAACCAGGGGTAAATTAAGGCCTTTCTTTTATTTCCATAAAGTGTGTGGACACGCTAACTTGAGAAGTCGACAGCGTGCAAGCAGGAAGGGCGGACGACGTGTTGCAGAGAATTGACGAGGATGCCTTGCAGAGCGGGTTTTAGGCCGCGAGGTAGAAGAGTAAAGTGATCGGTAGGCCTAGGCGCCCCTACTGGGGGTTGACTATGATGCCTTTGGTGAAGGTCGCCAGAGAGGCTTTTTTCTGGTAGACATTGGTCCCACGCCCACTCGGACAGAGATTAGACAATTCTCAAGGGCTTTGTATGTGTGTAGGCGGGTCTCTCACGACCGTGGAGAGCCGGAAATCTCAGTTTTGATTAGCTCTTGGATTAATTTCCTTTGCATAGTAAACCTCTACAACTTGATTAAGCTTGTTTCTTCCGCTTTTCCTTAATTATCCACCAAATGTATCTCTTCAACAATCTTTCCTTGGAATCCGATGTTGGTTTCGGATCATAAAATTCCTCCAAAGCTCTTCAATCATCGCCTTCTTCTTGATTCTTCACCCACATGTCTTCACAAATCTACAAGAGTTAATAGTCAATTGAAATTTAAATTGGCCATAGCGAGTCTCGATCGTTGTTAAGCAAATTAATTTGTCGGCTTATCAATTTGTCGATTGATCACTGATTAGCTTCAATTTGCGGACTTGATATTGTTGATTCGTAATTTAATTGCCATTTTCCTTGAACCTATTGCTCTGATATCACTGTTGGGTAGAAAGGGGGGAGACCGGTTACTTAGAACACTTCAACACTTGCTCACATACATCACCATCAACCTGTCAACCTGTTTCCCTAATTTCCAAGCGCGCACACACACACCTAGACTATCACATACACACACTAAAAGCATAGAATTGACAGAGACAAGCTGTAAGAGGGTGTAAGAACATGGAAGAGAAGATGTAGACTTAATTAAGGAGTACACAACAAACACATAATAGCTTAAGAGATGGGATCTAGAAAACTGAGGGCATCTACACAAGAAATGCCTAAAGTCATAGCCCCAAACTCCACGACACCGCTCTTGTGGAGTTGGTATTTGATATCTTGATTTAAAATTAGTGCCAAAATTGGAGGCCCCTCTTTTACACTTTAGTTTCACTTTAGTTATGAGTGGTACACACTAGTTATCGCACGACCCTCTTAGGGTGGGTTCTCACTGTCTTATTTACAAAGGAGCCATAGAGGCTGATTTTTAAAATATTGTGCTAGGATAAAATGACTGGGATAATTATTATTTGTCGGTGCCTCCTCGTCAACTCCCATAGTTCCAATCTACAAACCATCATGCACTCATTGTTAGTAAAATTTAAATAGACAACACATAATTAACCGTTAAGCCAGCTATCCCACTTGCAGGTAACCACATGCAACAGGAGGGTGCCCAGTCTTGTAACACATACTCCTCACCAAAGCTGCACATATCTCGCATGTATATCACAATAAACTACAAAGTGCCCCTATGCTCAAAGTCAATATCAGCCATTGCATGGCCAACTACTCCCATTGAAAATGCACCTACCACAAATGCAATCTCGGGTCTCAAGATTAGTATCTCATACATGAGACTCCCGAATGCTGATGCAATCCTTGCAATCTCTGCCAACTTGACTATCTCAATCAAATTTGGCTCAGAATTCTACTCATGGCAATCATCTTGACACCTGGACTTTGATCCTTGGAATCCATCCTCGTGTCCATCGCATATCACATGCATACCAAAAGCACATGTCTGTCTTGAATACTGTGTGTCGAGAGCAATGTCTAGCTCCACTTCACACACATCAGTCTCTAGCCTAAGAATATCCATGAATGACGAATCACGATTGAGTCCTTAGTTCTCAAGTCTGTCATCGCATCCACAAATGACAAGTCCTACTGCACAACTATCTACACAACTGGCTCAACATGCTCACCAACTGGAGCATCATGCAGTCGATTTGCAAAGGATACATGCCTTGTCTTTCTACGTGGCTGCGTATTCATGAAGACTATGCCATCTTGAACGTGACATACTCGCATCACATAAATTGTGCTAGCACTAACACCTTTCACTATGACTAGTTGTCCACAATGCAATCTGAAATAGTGCTTGTCTAGCACTACCTGGAATCCGCTGTTTTGTAACTGACTCATAAAGATCAAGCTCTGCATCAACACTGGCACATAGCATACATCTCACAACACGTATGATGCACCACTCGACAATAATAGCCTGGCATCGTGTGCAGCGACTATGTCATGCATAACCATCAACCAGACGCACACGTAAAAGCATACCACTAGCATATGTGTTAAATCACTCATGACTTGGTGTGACGTGAAACCTAGCACTCACATATAGTATCCAATGTGAAGGTAATGTGTCATCAATTTACATAATAAAGTCAAGAGTAAACATAAAAGCAAACTTGACATCTCCGTCATGTGTAGCCTTATACACTACCTCTGCTCTCCCACATCAGTCAAAGTGATAACATTTGTCCTGTGTTGTCTCTTATGATATCTCATCCATTGAAAACAATGCCTACGTCGTACATGCCTTGTATAACCATAATGCCAACATACAATGTCTTTGTGTCTATGAGTTCTTCCTCTAATAGTAAGAATCTCTCTAGACTCATTTGTGCCAAAAGCATTGCACAATTTCTATCATAAATCTCTAGTTGTACATGCATCCAAACTAATGCGATAGACAAACTCAACAAGGTGCAACATGATCATCGAATGTGCAAGCGGTTGTAAGTCCTCCCACTCAGTGTAAGTCATAGATTGTAGCCTAGCATACATGCCCTAGAGTGGCAATACTTGGCCCAGCTAAGTCAAGGCATCATGCATATCTATTTTCCAATGCTCGAAGTTTGAGACGTCAAACCTTGATGGTGATAACCTATGAACAAGATCAAGCACAAATCAATCTACTGACAATAGGCAAAGCCTAGCTTACTCATACACCAAGCGATGTCAAAATACAACATATATTTTGGCATAAGCTGTCCAAGAGAACTATCACCAATATGGCAATCAATGTAATGAGAAACATGAGAAAAGCCGCTTAAATGATACCAAAATCGCTCTAATCCAAGAGCCTATATAACCAAGAGCACCATGCGGTAGCTGATGAATCTATCATCAACAATCTCCCTCCTAAAGAAAGTACTACATACATGTCAAAGGACCTAATCCGAGGAGCAAACACTCAAGTCCACAAGAGCAAACACTCTCACAACGCGATGCCAAAACACTATGGCAAAGCAACAACTGAGTGCTACAAGCAATCAAACAGACTTCAAATCAATGCGCATAAACGACGAAGTCGTTGGGAAAATCCGAAAGAGTTCAAACAGTATTCAGCCAATCTGCCAAAATAACCATGACAATGCTGGTATCAAGAGCAAACCATCCACATCAAACCGCACTAAAAAATACATGAGCTTCCCCAAAGTCTCAACTCTTTGAACCTAGAAATCAGACATGCAATTCTAAATAGAAAGTGCACTAACCGCACTCCGCAAGCAACACAATCACTAGCAAGAACCTAGATGCAAACCAACCAAAATATGGCACAAATTGATGCTAAAAAATAGTTGAAAATCAGTCCACATATGCCACTGTAAAACGGAGAATATCATCACCGAAAAGCACACATCATGTGCATTCATGTGGCAATACAAATGAGCATCAAAGCATGCACCAAATGTGCATCAAATGAACATTTGAATCAAATGGAAAATTAGCTCACAATCATGCCAAAATGCATGCAAACTCTTTGCAAATCCGTGCACCACACTCTCCAGAATCAGCTCAATCAAAGGAGTCAACACGCATAACTTGTGATGAATCCGCTCTCAAATCTCGACAGTCCACAAGAGTGCATACATCCATCAAATGTTCTCATGTGATAAATTTGATGAAGTTTTCAGCCCACACTCTCTTCACTGGGAGAAAACCATAAACGCAAAAAACAAGAGAGCAACCAAGCTTAGTCCGAGCTCTTTGGATGTAGCAAATTATCTCCAAAAGCACTTTAAATCAACACAATAGGCTTTAATGGTCTGCATATCAATCTACAAGTGTATGTCTACGTATGCATACAAATACACATGCCAAAACTCCTGCAATGCAAAAAACCTGTATGCAGAAGGACCATAAAAAATAGACCACCCTGCTATTTGAAGTAGATAACTCCCAAACTGTGCCGAATTTACAAAAATTTTCTTCTGTAAAGTTGTAGAGCATGCAAAAATGTTAGAATTGACGGGAATTGACCTGAAATATTGATTTCAACTAGAAGAAATATGATCTCCAAACTCTGCAATTTGTCTTGCACGACTTGCAAGCAGTTTGAGCAACATAACTCAAAATTGGTGAGGATTCTGATAAAACTTTTTCTGCAAAGTCGAAGAGCACAAAAAATCGGTTAAGTTTGGGGGGAATCGGCTTGAACACACAATTTTGACAGACAAAAACATGCTGAAGTTTTTGTTGTGTTTTGTCTGCTTCTTTGCCGAGCTCCAATGGCGCTCTCCAATCCTCAAGCTCTGATACTGCATGAGCGAGAGTGTGTGTGCATGTGTGTGCAACAATGGAGAAGAGAGAAGACCCGTGTTTGCAAGGACAAAAACTCACTTTGAATATGTGAGCCCCTAATTATATTATGTATATGAAATAGGTGAAGTGAACGAGCGCCTGGTTTGACCGGCCACATGGTGCTTTACCCCAACAAATATTTTCAATTTACCTGTGAAAGAGGCTAAAAATATATCATTTCAACAAGCACCCTCATGTAGAGCATCAAACAAAGACAAAAAACGAGGAACTGGAAGACTATTGATGAATTTGATTTTTTCTACTTGATAAGGAGATATTTTACTTGTAAGAAATATTCCTAATTCACTCTCTAAAATGCTCAAAATTTATGGTCATGAAGTCGAGAAAATGCTCAGTCAACAAATTCTATATAGACTTTGGAATTCCCAAAAACATTTCAAAACACTAAATCTATGCAGAAATCAAAGTTTTTGTTATGAGCCGGCATATATAAGAATTTTTCCCTCACTATATCTATAAGAAGCTTACCCTCAAAACATTCTTTTTGACTTTTGCACGTATGCTTGTGCTTGATCATACGGCTCAACTGCTTCACAAAAATAAACGATAGCTACCACTCTTTTCAAAAGAATTGTGCACTCAAGGACTCGCTAAGAATCTTGCATAGAGCTCTTTGCACCTATGGCTTAACTTGCATGGCTCTATGTGCTTTTCACAACGACAACAAAAGAACACCAAAACATCTAAATAAATGTTGATGTATCATTCGATGCCGAGTGCTTACAAACTTTGAGGAGGATTATGCCATCTTTGTGCTGTGTAAGTAGCTATTGCGTGGAGTCTTATTTTGCTATTTTAGTTGGCGCAAAATGAATTTTTTGTGTTTGACTAGGTTAGAAACCATGTCCACTTTGTGTGCGTTACAAGCTTTACTCACGAATCATAACGAAAGATATTCGTGTACTCATAAAAACTCAAGGTGATCCAAGGAGTATGTGGAGTGTGCAAACTAAGAGCTTAGAGTAATATTGTTTTGAAAAGAGCATATCATAGCCATATTTGGTCGACAGTGTGTCCCTAACTTTCTTGTGAGTGGTCAAGGGAGACAATCTCATCTCGTATCTTGTGAGAAACTTCTCGATACCCTCTCTCCGCTTTCGACCCCATTTGCTTAAGTGAGACATCTTGCAATTGTAATATGATAAGGCCCGGTTTAGACGGAGCGACGGAAGAAGAAGTGGAGCTTAGTTGTAGTAAACCTCCCCTCTTCCGGACGCGCCATTTCTTTTCCACTAACCCCCCCTCGGAAGAGAGGATTGCCGTGCAGAACAAGACAAAGTAAAGCTGAGCAGACCAATGAATTGCGTAATATATGGAAAAACCTTGTTTTTGTCAGCACTTCTCCTCTCGCGCAAGGCACAAGCTGCTTCCTCTTCCATCGCGTCGTCTGAACCCGGCCTAAGGTGTAGGTGTGAACAGATACCCCGGCCGCCGCCTCCCTCCCCGGTTAGGTGCTTTTGGTTAAAACATCGATACGATAAACCGGTGTGTGTGTAAAGAAGCCGAAACGAAATGAATCATCACCGCGCCTGTGGCGAGTCTTTCATGCATGAGTATTTAGGGTTTCCCAACGCCCTGCCTGTCCTTCTTTAAGCTCGCGCAGTACGTTCAAAGCTCCTTTCCGTTCTCTAGTGTCTGGTAGCCCTCTTTTTTCCGGTACTTTCGTCCATGCTTCGAAGCACTGATTCAAGCGAGATGACCTTGAATTTTGCAGGAGCGAGATACTCTAATCACAAGGGTACCTGGATAAAGACACCTCAGACGGGCTGGAAGTTCTTGTATTGTACTTAATTCGCTGTTCCTGCTCTTTCGCCACCCAACAGAAGAAACCCTAGCGGCATGGTGGCACCTGTTTTGGAAGCCATGACTGAAGGTGGTGGATCAAAGGTGGATTTAAGCGCGCTCGAAGACGTGGGTTTGCGCCTCTCACATCCGTCCAGCTCAAAAGACGTTTTGTGCAATGCATTAGAGGTGCTGCCTCGTTTCCCTTCTCTATTCCGTACATTGATGATTGGGCTCTGTGCAGTTCTTGTGAAGGTAGAGAGTTCTGGTGATTTCACCCATCGAGCTGGAATATATGGGACATAGACAATGGGATTTGAGGGCAACACTATCATAGAGATTTAGCTGCGCAGAAAACAATGTCATCCCTAGATTTGTGTTCGATATGATTTATGTTTTCCTGGCTTCCGCAGCTATACCTCCATAATTTTAGAAAATTGTTGCTGATAAACAGACTTTTGCCTACTGGATGAAAGTTTTCGTTCAAACTTTTGCGGTTCTGGGTCATGATACAGCTAAACCCTTTATTGGGGTGGGGGCTTGGCAGCACACATAGGAAAGCAAATGTACAAGGTGAAGAAGTCAACACCGTGAGTTGGGGAAGTCCATGCGGGGAATGAAAAACTCCTAAATTTGATGTCAAAAAGATTTTAAGAATATTCTTTCACTTCAATCCGTTCAGCAAGGTGATCCACAGACGATTGGAGAAAAACTTCTTTTTGTAGAGTTTTAAGATTTAAAGTAAAGCTTCTTATCCATAGGACGAGTACGAGTGAGAAAATGAAAATGATGAACAGGAAACTGAGAAAACAGCTGGTATGAGAGAACTTTAACTGCATGCTAAAAGCTCCTATGAACAAGGTTTTAAAATAAACTTGAAACAGTTGTACAAATTCCTTTTTTGAGGCCCAAAAAAGGAATTGGTCGAAATCTCAAAATTCATATAGGGTGTGATGTGCAGCATGCGTGACCATATATATAGGATGTGTTCAGCTACTAGAGACCTAAATATTATATTTCCTAACCTTTAGAAATGTATGTGTTTTGTATTGGCCGAAACGAAATAAAATGTGTGGAAACAATGAAACAATGGAACACACAAACGTTTCTTGTTACAGCAACGTTTGGAGTTACATAGCCTTTTGGGAAAGCTCTTTGAAGATACACCCAACGGCAAACCTATTTTGTAGCTACTCAAAAGCATTTGTCCCTCAACTAGGCGTCTCGACTCTCTAGTGTCTTTTCTTTATTTTCATCGAGTAACTGTACAATTGTTTTGGGCTCACCTCATTGCTGATTCAATCCATCTCATTAAATCAGATATGATTCAATCAAAGCCACAATCTGGAAACTATTCGTACCATGGCCTCTCTTTTGTAGGCACTCGGTCTTAAAAGCCTCAAAAGTGAAGAAATTATTTACATCATCTGATTAATAAATGGTGTCCACGAGTAGTATGTCAGTGTTGCCACATGAACAATTCCGCGCACCTATGACATAAGCCGTCTGTATAACTTCCGCGTTAATAGTCGTGAATTGCGAGGTGATTTGCTAGTAGCTATGCTCTGTCGTGAGTGTTCAAATTTTGTTGAGGTCGGTTTCTCGTTAGGTTGTCTTCATATATCACTTTGTGATGTACAACCCCCCCCCCCCCCCCCCCCCCCCCCCCCTCCCTCCCTCCTTGCTGCCCCCGGCCTCCAAAAAAACCCACAACACAGGAAGAGTAATAATTAATTGCCCTTGATGAGAGAGATGCTGCCCTTTGTCGATCCCGCCCACTCCTCTGCGGCTCGCGCCCATTGGCCTTTGCTGCTTGCTACGCCACCGTCTTCACCATCTACTGCTGCACCCTTGTCTGTCCTACACACTACTCTCTACAGATCCCGCCTCTAGTCTTGCATCGTCTCCTGCCGTGCATCGCTCCCCTCTGTTGGTCCTGACTCCACGTTGCCCACTGGCCTCTGCAGAATGAGGTTTGCGTCCCCTCTCCGCTTGGTGTGGAATCCTGGCCTTGCCCTCCCCTTCACACCACCGATATCCTTCTGTTGTTGTAGACTTCCTAACAGTTGTTCAAGTGTTTCTTCCCTATGTTGGTTTTGCTGGTCCTGTGGTGTAAGGTGCAGCGGAATGAATGTCTGAACTTTGCTCAAGATGAGTGCTCTGAACTGTGCTCAAGGTTCCTTTTATTCTTATGGAAGGGAGAGAGCCTTCCGTTCTTAATGAGAGATTGCAATGATCACAAACAAGTGAATGGACACTGTGCGTGAAAAAAGTGTATGAGACTGAGAGATAGAGAGAGAAGATACGACACCAGAGACGTAAAACCCTCCTTCGAAGGCCCCACTCTCTATGGCGAGAGCGGTCTACTTACGATTGCACAAATCTCTACAATGCTTGGACTCATCGACGATGTCGACGATGATGAGGACGACGACGAGACGGGCTGAAATCCGAAAATGCTAAGGGCTGAAATCTGCAAATCTTTATATGCTGAATTCTGACTCTATGTCGGTGACGATGTCGATGGTGACGATGCGACGACGACACGCTTAAAACGCAGATACGGAAATCTGCTTCGGGCTGAATCTGTAAACCTTGCGGAATTTGACCGTGCGACGAGGATCTACTGCAGGAAGGTGAGATCTGCGAGGTTCGGGACTTCTTCTGCGATGTCTGATTGTTGAAAACTGAAAACGCTGGTCTATGGGCTGATTCTGTCGCGAAGATCTGCAAAAACGCTTGGGTTGATCTGCAAACCAAAAACGCTAGGACTGAAAACTGCAAATCTGTTGCCGGTGGTTCTGCAAATGCAAAACTCTAGGCTGATCTGATGTTCTGCTGTCACCGGGATCTGCAAGTGCAAATCGTTGGCTGATCTGGTCCAAAAACGCTAGGCTGTTGCTGTGGAGCAAAAACGCTAGGGCTTGGGGTTCTGCTGAGAAGTTGCCTGTTGAGCAATGATGCTCCTGTTGCCTCTTCTGCCAATTAGTGCTAGTCTAGGTTTGCTTATATACAAACTTACTCAATTTTCCCTACCTACTTTCCAACAAAAGTCACTTAAAAATAATAAGTGAAAAATGTCAAAAATAGGTAAAATAGGCTAAATGCATTGGAAAATTTCCCTAATGGATTCTGATAAATTCTGATGGGAATGCTGATGATCCTACTGTGTGCAACCGGAGGATATGCATCTACACTAAGTGTCTGGACATGCATGGTCCGCGAACAGACTCTCAAAAGTGCCAGATCACTTCTAAATTAGGCTGACTGGACCGACTGAACCCTTGTCGTGCTGTAGCTTGTCCACGGACACATAGGGTTGGATGTGTCACGTGACATCCCCTCCTTTTCAAAGTGAGGTACTGGTACCGAACTGTATGGCGTCGAGGGAGATCGCCAATAGCATCCGGAATCCTGGAAGGGACTCTTCGCCGGCCCACTCTGATGTGCGGGTTGTGCGGTACTTGAACTTCATAAAGGTCTGCAATGCTTGCTTCTTTGGGCTGCGCCGAAAGCGACAGTCTTTTGTGGCTCCTTCAATGCTTCAACTTCGTCTAGAGTCATGCTTCTTTCTTCTTCAAGAATCTCCATGGCTGAAAACTCCTGAAACCATTTCCAACACAAAGCCATGAACATACCTATTCCATGTAAAGTGAGTGGAAAAAATCTTCTCTTCCTAAACGACTGTGCATGCAATGTAGATGAACAAATAGACAGAGTGCCAAACCGTTCACCACACACGCAAACAATAAGATCGAATCTTTCTCTTCTGACTTGAAGCAATCAACTGTGGCAATTCACAACAGAAATGCCCATGCTTCATGCTCATACTTTCATGTGCTCTTTCTACAAATGTGTCATGCCAAGGAAGAGACATGGAACGTGACTTCCTTACATACATACTTTTCAGCTTTTCATGAACAATCCGCATACATTCGTGCTCATTCATGAGTGAAACGTGCTCAACGTACAATATGTCATGCCTAGGAAAAGGGATCACATAAAGACGTTGACGAAAATACAGGAAACGATCACGAATGAAACACTCGTACAATGCGTGCGTACTAATCATGCGAACACATAATACTTCCTGTGAGGGTTCTTTGGACCTAGGCTCGAGAGCCAAGATCGGTTCTTCCTGAGGGGGTTCTTGGGACCTAGGCTCGAGAGCCAAGATCGGTTCTTCGTGACTGATCGAATCTGCAATGAGGTTAGCTTCACTAGAGAAAGTATCAACTAACACATCATCCTTGTGAACAATCACATCATCTTCATGCAACTCATCATACTTGTGAGAAATCACATCTTGATCATGCAAATCATCATGCTTGTGAGAAGTCACATCTTGATCATGCAAATCATCATGCTTGTTGTTAGGTGTAGCGGAATGAATGTTTGCGCTTTGCTCAAGATGAGTGCTCCGAACTGTGCTCAAGGTTCCTTTTGTTCTTATGGAAGGGAGAGCCTTCCGTTCTTAATGAGAGTATGCTATGATCACAAACAAAGTAAATGGACACTGTGCGTGCAAGTGTATGAGACTGAGAGATAGAGAGAGAAGAGAGATACGACACCAGAGACGTTGTAAAACCCTCCTCCGAAGGCCCCACTCTCGTTGGCGAGAGTGGTCTACTTATGATTGCACAAACTGGTACAAATGGTATGCATGATACTGATGCAAGTCTAGGCTATGTTGACGACGACGACGGGGATGACGAGGCCGACACTAGGGCTGAAATCTGCAATCTTTCTACTGCTGTCCAAAAACGCTATGGGCTGAAATCTGCGACTAGTCCAAAAACGCTGATTCTGGGACTGTTTCTGTGGGTCTTTGACACTGAAAATCTGGAGGTTTAGGGCTGAAAACTGAGGTCTCTTTAGGCCGAAAACCGATGGTCTTTCCGGGCTGAATGTGCTACTTCTTATGGCTGACTTTTAAGGTCTTCTACTGCTGCAAATCTGCAAACTCTGGGATCTCTTCAAAACGCTAGGGTTGCATATCTGCTACTGACCAAAAACGCTAGCTGTTGGTGTGGACTCACTATTCGCCCTCCAACCTGGACTCACTATTCGCCCTCCAACCCGGATTCACTAGCCACTCCCACCCTTCATTGCGTATCGGGCGCGCTCCCGTCTTCACCACTCATGTCTTTCAGGGCATAAGCCATTAAGATTACTTGCAAGAGAAGGGTCCAAGATTTGTTTGGAGCTGTTGTTTTTCTCAGAGACAGTACCATTGAGATGTTGATAGCTACCAAGCAGCATACTCTAAGTACTTGGCAAGCTTTCAAGAAAATTTTTACCCGAAGTTGTATGGTTTCTGACTTCTTCGTTTGAAGTGCAACTTTTGGCAGAGTGGGGTATCCTGAAATGCTTGCCATGCTAACCCTAGCAGATTATAACTTGAAATTTCTCGACATCTCTCAGTAGATGTCTCTTCACGAGCAGATGACCTTGGAGATTCGGTGCGATTGCTATCTTGGGACTACCATCGCCACCAAAGAAACTCTCTGACCAAGAGCTAATGGACCATGCTGTGCTCGGCTAAGGCCTCATGGAAGGAACCTAACCCTAATTTTTGGTACAGGTTTCAGGATGGAAAGCAGTTGACTTTTCGAGCTCGATTGGTGTCAAGATTGCTTTTTAAGTTAAATCTTGTCTTCGCTAAAGACTGTGTATGCAATGTAGATGAACATAGAGACGGAGTGACAACCCGTTCATCAAACACATGCAAACAATGAGATCGAATCTTTCTCTTTTGATCTAAAGCAATCAACTGTGGCAATCCACAACTGAAATGCCAATGCTTTGTGCTCATACTTTCATGTGCTCTTTCTACGAATGTGTCATGCCAAGGTTAGACTTGGAATGTGCCTTCCTTACATACATACTTTTCAGCTTTTCATGAAAAATCCTCGTACATTCGTGCTCATCCATGAGAAAAACGTGCTCAACATACAATGTCATGCCTCGTAAACGGGATCACATAAAGACGCTGACTAAATTACAGGAAACGATCACGAATGAAACACTCGAACAATGCGTGCGTATCAATCATGCAAACACATAATACTTCATGTGAGGGTTCTTTGGACCTAGGCTCGAGAGTGAAGATCGGTTCTTCTTGAATGATCGAATGGTCCTGTGGGGGTTCTTTGGACCTTGTCTTCGTGATTGATCGAATCTACAACGAGGTTAGCTTCGCTAGAAAAAGCATCAACTAACACATCATCCTTGTGAACAATCACGTCTTCTTCCTGCAACTCATCATGCTTGTGAGAAATCACATCTTGATCATGCAAAGCATCATGCTCATCATTATCATTCAAATCATTATGCTTATTATTATGCAAATCCCGTGTATCATGCTGTGGAGAAGAAAAGACCGAGAGAGTCTCCTTTTCTTGATCCTGTTGCATCTGTGCCTGCATTTGAGAAAAGAGTCGCAACATCTCTTGGATTCTTGCTGTGGTCTCGGGATCAAATCTTGCTTGACTTTCTTTTTCTTCCAAGTCGTATTGACGCTCTATGGCTGCCATTTCTTCTTCGTAGGCCTTTCTGTCTGCTTCTCTTGCTTGGTCCAACTCCTCCATAGGAGTTAAGCGCAATCCTTGACGTAGATGGGGAAGGGGGAGGGTCGGAAAAACCTCTTGGTGGGGAAAATTCTTCTTCGCCTCTCTCGTGCCCATCACCTCCAAGCGAAGTATCCATTCCGCTTCGAGTGATGACCATCCACTGAAGTCGTGGGTTCTTGTGGTCTAGGGTTCTTAAGTTCACGAGGAACTTGGGGTCTTGGTTCTTAAGTCCACGAGGAACTTGGGTTCTTGGATTCTTGAGGTTCTTGAGGGTCTTGAGGTTTTCTTTCGCTTGCAATCTGTGTTTGAGAAGGATCTTCTCTTCACCCGAGTTCTACTCCTTTTCGCGGGCGCACCTCTTGGCGGCCTTGCGCTCACACCAAGGTTGCTTTTTCCCACCTCACGTCGACTGGCTGGCCGCTAAGTGCACGGTCCGCTCTCAATGAGTGAAAAGAGATGTTGGACAAGCCCTTCTTTCCTGGGATTCTTGTCACTCTTCAAAAACACGATTAGGAATCGACACGCCCAAGCGAACTTGGGTTCGTGCGACCGCAGGAAGCAAAAAAAAAAATTTCTTGTGATTCTTGTGGTTCTTTCCTTGAGTGATACAGAACACTGCCAAAGCTCTGATACCAATGTTAGGTGCAACGGAATGATTGTTTGCCCTTTGCTCAAGATGAGTGCTCCGAACTGTGCTCAAGGGTTCCTTTTAGTTCTTATGGAAGGGATAGCCTTCCGTTCTTAATGGAAATTGCTATGATCACAAACAAAGTGAATGGACACTGTGTGTGCAAGTGTATGAGACTGAGAGATAGAGAGAGAAGAGAGATACGACACCAGAGACGTAAAACCGTCCTCCGAAGGCCCCACTCTCGTCGGCGAGAGTGGTCTACTTTTGATTGCACAAAGTGGTACAATGCGTATGCAATGGACTGATGCAATCTGGGACTATGCCTGTGACGATGATGGTGGTGACGACGACGACTTTAGGGCTGAAATCTGTGGTCTTCTATTTGCTGAATTTCGGGACTGTTTCGGTGGCTGAAAATGACTGTTTTGGCTGCGTTTTCGATGGTTGAAAATGGCTATCTTCTGCAACCAACTAGGGCTGAATCTGCTGCTTCTAATTCTTGCTGAAAACGCTGCTCCTCTGCTGCGATTGTGGCTGAAAACCAAAAACACTGGGCATCTGTTGTAGCGTTAGTAAAACGTTGAGGTGATCTGGGGTTGCCGGCGATGTTCAAGGCTGAAAACAGGAAACGCTGGGGTTCTGAGAATGGCTGGCGATCATGCCAAGGGAAAACGCTAGGATGCTGATACTGCTGATGTAGGCGATCTGCAACTGAAAACGCCAGGGATCTGGGGGGGTGCTGAGGGTGCCCAAAAACGCTAGGGTTGATGGGTTCTTGCTGAGAAGGTGCTTGTTGAGCGGGGAGCTCTTGCTGCCGCTTCTGCCAGAAAGTGCTAACTTGGGTTTGCTTATATATTAACTTAGCAAAATTGCCCTACCTACTTTTGTTGGAAAGTCACTCAAAAATAATAAGTGAAAAATACCAAAAATAGGGAAAATAGGCTAAATGCACTGGAAAACTCCCATGACTGAATCCGATGGATTCTGAAGGGAATATTGATGGTCATGCTGTGTGCAACTGGAGGATATGCACCTACACTAAGTGACTGGGCATGCACGGTCTACGAATAGACTCACATAAGTGCCAGATCACTTCTAAATCTAGACTGATTGGACTGATTGAACTCTGATCATGCTGTAGCTTGTCCACGGACACTTAGGGTTGGATGTGTCACGTGACATCGTATCTCAAAGATACGTTGCATTTTAATTGTTTCGCAATCAAATTCCTCTTGTAGGTCATTCAAAGCATCCCTTCGATTAGAACTACTTGAGAAATAATTGGCTATTGCATTCACAAGTACATCTATTTTCTTTGCATATGCAATCTTCTTACTAGTATCACATGTGGCTAAATTTGTGCGGCATGCCACACAATGTATAGCGGTTACATTGGATTCACATTCTTCATTAGTGTGGCTACTTCCTTTTTCCTACCAACCATTGTGTTGCACCCATCGGAACCAAAGGCAATAAACCTAGAGAGGTCTAAATTAGATCTCTCTAGCTCAAGCATGATGGTATCAAAGATCTCCTTTGCCGTGCTATCCGTGGTGTGAATAATGCCATAAAATGCATTACAAGGCATCGATCCCTCTTCTAAATAAGAAAGGTACATAACCATGTGGTGGTGAATGGAAATATCAGCGGATTCATCCACCATCACACCAAACCACGGACTATGTTTCACCTTTTCTATGGTCTCTTGCATTATGGATTGTGCAATACATTGCACCATCTCCGAGCAAGCCTTATCATCATTGTAAAGGCTTGTCATAGACTTAACATCAAAATCCTTCATTAGAGCAAGCAAAGAAGGATACAATGCAAATGACAAGTTATTTCTACCAATAAAGTAAGCCGTCTTGAACAAATTGAGCAATGACTCCTCTTGAGTTGAATGCATTTTTTTAAAACCCTTTTGCATGGCCGGTTTTGCAAACACTTGTGCATTCCTTGCATCCTGGTGGCATTGTGTGCGAGCATGGCTAAGAAGATTACTTGTTTTAAAATTCCTAGAACCTTTCTTGGAGTAACTAGATTTAGCATGTGGATAGTTCATACAATATATGCAAAAAAGCCTCACCTTCTTGTCATCATATACAAGCCAAGGTTTAAATCGATCTAACCACTCATCTTGCCAAAGTTTTTTACGAGCTTTCTTATTATCCGACTCCACACTAGCCTCTCTTGCATTTTCATATTCAACATCAATAACAATGGTGGTCGATGCCTTATCGGTTTTCTCGACGATTCGTGCTTTTTTGGAAGCTATCTTTGTCAAGGTGCCGTATTGCTCCAAAGATCGTTGATGAATCTTTCGGTTCATGACACTATTTTAGAAAACATAAACAAAAACTATTTTAGTAGAAATTAGAATGCACAATGCACATATTGCTAAGCTTAAGTGAGCATTGAATAGGTAAAAGGATTAAAGAACTCACCACTTTAATCAATTATTGGAGAAGTGTTGATTCTTGAAGGTCTAAGCCTTAAAGCCAAGGCTTTTCCAGACTGGCGAACGCAAAGCAGTGAGCACTTAGCACCTACTTGCAGGCAAGGTAGCCTTTGAACTTTGAAGCTTTTGCAATGTGACCACTGGCAAACTTCTTGAGACTTGAGGAAAGTCAAAATCCTTTTGTGTTAAAATCCTTTGAACGAGAGGCGATACTCCAGAATCTAGACATAGCGCACGAGTTGGAGCTTGGTGAGCCACTGAGCTCTTGCCACTGCGCTGCCTTGAGGGGCTGGGATTTTTTGGCGTTGCAGAGCAACCAAAGGTCGGAGGCTGGAGCAGCTTCTGGAACTGGAAGCGCAGGCTGGCCGCTAGTTGCAGTTGCGACTCGCGAGCAATAAGCGGGCTACAGCCTACCTGGTACCGCCTTAGTGCGCAAGAAGGAGCACTCAACACAACGGGCAAATGCCAGACTTGCAGGCGACAGAGAGGAGCTTGAATCGCGACTCACGAGCAGGAGGCGGGAGTCTGGGACCTGGGCAGTGGACGCCTCAAGGAAATTCGAATTAAAAAAAATCCGATTTTTCGTAAATATTAAAGCAGAAAACCTTGGGCTTGAGATTAGTATCAATTTTAAAGCTTTTTAGTATCCAGACTCCAGACTCTAGTGTTCACTGTTGACTCGCTGAGTGAGCAGTACAGTCCACAACTCCAATGCCCAATGCCTAATGCCCACATGGATGATGGCACACTCCAAACTTAAAAGCCCATAATTTTCTTTTCTCTATGTTTTAAGAGCCTTCAAACTTTTCAACTTTTCACTGCTCAATCATTAATGGATGGAGTGTGGCAACAGTAAAGCCTTAAAGTTTAAACGCTAAAGCATTCCAAATTCCAATGTATTATCTATTATCTAAGTCTAAATTTTATATTTTAAAGTTTAAAACTATGTGATAAATTGAAGTTTTGAACTTTGAAAAATTGAACGTTAAGTTTTGGATTTTTTAGAGGCAATTTTGCAAAATATTCAAAAGTTAAAGTTATTTATTAGTTGGTACAAAGTGGAAACACAGTGGTCCAGTTGGCAATGGGCATTGACAGTGACCACATGGATGATGGCACACATATTATGTAATGTGCATGTAACATATATCAATAGATATAGATAATAGCATATATACATATCATATATATAATATGGTTCTCTATAGTTATTATCTTAGAAGTTAGAAGTTAGTAGTTTCAAGTTTCAATTTTCAAGAGTCATGACTCAGGAGTCAATTCTAACTTCTCTCTCTCTCTCTCTCTCTCTCTCTCTCTCTCTCTCTCTAGACTCTCACACACACACACACACATACATAAATTATACATATATATAGACTATAGTTATATGTATGTATTCAGTTCCTCTTCACTTGGTTATTAAACGGTACTAATCCTTTTTATGGATATTTCCAGAAGGAGATTTTCCCCTTTCTTGTCCAGCCTTAAGGCATGTTTCCTTTTGGGCCCAATTTCTACATCGGCCCCCTTCCCTTTTGGCACCACTCCAAAGGGCAAAACCATTTTCCCAACAGGGAGCTTATTAAGCTGAGACACATTTTTCCCGAACATTGGCGAAAACGGAGAGTTTTCTCGTCCAAAAACTAGTCCAATTTACAGGGGAACTGTCCCATTGCGTGCGGGAGCTTGTGAGACACGCGTAGACGTGTTTACTTTGCTCAAAATGATGCGAAACAGAAAATTACAGCCTGCTGTGTTTTTGTGCAGATTTAGGGTTTCACACCTAAACTGCAAGGTAATGCCAAGGGAGCCTCAGGAAAGCCTTGGGTGCTTGTACAAGACAATTTAGAGAGATTTCCCATGATGAATCTCATCTAATTCAAAGGGCAAGTGACCCTACAAGTGCGGGAGCTCATGGGAGTGATCGGCACACGAATCGGAGCGTATAACAGAGAATTATAGCTTGCTGTAATTTTTTGCAGGTTTAGGGTTTTGGCCAGTTTTGATGCCTACAAGTCACTCCGAACAGGAGTTTTGGTGCAAATTGGAGGCCAAAAACAGAGATTTCAGGGTGCTGTAATTTCTCACCAGGTTTTGTGAAGTGCTCTAAAGTGCGTGGAAAGTTACTGTTTACTTAAGATTTTGTCCGTGGAGACTTCTACTATGCTGCCAAAAAATTCCGCTGATTGATGACGTGGCAAATTGTATAGATTTTCGCGTTTTGGGATGGCTGTTGATGTTGCAGTTGTACGGAGTTCCATGATTTACGTTGGCAGCTTTTTGGCATTGCTTTTGGACCAGAATCTTTTGAGTTTTAAGGCTTTTCAGGTAAACTGCTTTTCATAAGCCAAGGGCCTTTAACTATGTGCTCAGGGCTCATTCTCTGGCATGCTTCTTGGAGAAGGTGCAGAGTTTAGAGTACCGGCTTGTACTGTGTTGATGCAATATAAAGAAATATCGAAAGGGGCGCCAAGGTTTGGGACCAATACTCTCAAGGGTAGAATTCTACCACTCCATGTCGCGTGTCGTATCTCTCTTTCAATTCAGTTGTTATTAAAGTGCTAAAAGTCTGTGCAGTCTGTTCTTTTCTATTGGCACGTGGTGCCCGTCTTGTGACAAGGGGTGCCAATCTTTGGGACAAGGAGGGTATCGTTGTCAGGCTTATTCATGAAGTTTCTTTGTGTCGTAGAGTTCAAGTAAAGTTAAACAGAGTAAAGTGTCCCAAACTGTTGACGTGTCAAGCCAATGAAGACCTAAGTCGACTTGCAGATCCGTGTCGAGGGGCCTCAACCCTAAGTGAAGAAGCAAAAGCAGCAGCATGTACAGATTTTCGGAAATTGCGTTGACATGCTGATGTGGCAGCCTATACTGCTTTCCACGATTTGCGCTGCTGATGTGACAGTTGTACGGATTTCCGTAATTTACGCTGACAGCTTTTGGGCATTGCTTTTGGTTAGATGCCTTTTGAGTTTGAAGGCTTTTCATGTAAACTGCTTTTGGGTCTAGGGCCTTTAAATATGAGGCCATGGGCTCATTCTCTGGCATGCTTCTTGGAGAAGGTGCAAAGCGTGGAGTACCGGCTTGTACTGTGTTGATGCAGTATAAAGAAATACCGTAAGGGGCGCCAAGGTTTGAGGATAATACTCTCTACTCCGTGTTAGGAGTCGTCTCTCTCTCTTTCAATTCAATTGTTATTGAAGTGCTGAAAGTCTGTTCAGTCTGTTCTTTTCTATCGGCACGTGGTGCCCATCTTGTGACAGTAGCATCAGGCGTGTGCTTTTTTGAAAGCATACCGGTCCTACAAAAGAGCAGACAAAGCAAACCAGAGACTATTGGAATTTTATTTGAAGGGGTTCCGACATTAGACTTATTAGCCACTTCCACCCTTACTTCATCGCGCATTAGGCGCGCTCCCGTCTTCACCGCTCATGTCTTATAGGGCATAAGCCAAAAAGATCACTTGCAAAAGAAGGATCCAAGATTTGTTTCGAGTCATTGTTTTTCTCAAAAGCAGTGCCATGCAGATGTTGATGTTTATAGCTACCAAGGCGCACACTCCAAGGACTTGGCAAGCTTTCTAGAAAATTTTTGCCTGAAGTTAGATGGTTTCTTACATCTTCCTTCGGAGTTCAACTTTTGGCAGAGTGGGGTATCCTGAAATGCTTGCCATGGAAAACCTAGAAGATTATAACTTGAAATGTCTCGACAGCTCTCAAGAGGTGTCTCTTATCGAGCTAAAAACCTTGGAGGTCTGGTGTGATTGCCATGTCTTGGGACTACCATCGCCGCCAGAGAAACACTGTCTGTCCAAGAGTTGGTGGACCATGCTGTGGTTGTCTACGACCTTATGGAAAGAACCTAACCCTAATTTTGATGCAGGTTTCTGGATGGAAAGTTAGTAGACTTTTCGAGCTCGGCTGATGTCGAGATTGCTTTTTAAGTTTGAATTCTGTTTGAACTTGTTTGGTGATCCTGTTTGGAATTTGTTTGAAATGGATGGTATCTGTTTTGAATCTGTTTTGGTGCCATTTGAAAGACTCTGGTTTTTAATACTGGTTCCAATGACTGGTGATTTTACTCCCGGGTGGAGAAGTGAGAAATATTGTTTTGGTACTGTTTGAACCTTAAAACGACGTAGGCCGATGTCTGGGGAGTGTTTCGTTGTATGTTTGAAAACCTCGGAACAACGTTGATATTTGGGGAGCGTTGTGTGTGCTAGAAAACCTCCAAACGATGCAGGTCAATGCCTGGGGAGCGTTTGGTTGTATGCTTGAACCTCCAAGCGATGCAGATTGCGGTATGGGGAGCGTTTGGTTGTACTGTCCTCTGAGCTCATGGCTCGGACCTTTTTAGGTTATTTGCGGGGGGAGTGACGAGGTAGTCGTTGAGTAGCTTCATATCGCAAACCGTTTGTCTCAAGGGAGTGGTGAGCGGTGGCGTTTGTTGTGTCTTGTAACATGCATATGTGAGCATTTGTGTTTGCATTGTGATGTGCCAACCACTGAATATGCCTAATTGGATGAGATTGCCTGGGTATGTAATTTTAGTGCATCAAAACATCCGTGGAAGATCAGTGCGGTCTGGGTGTGATGGCTAATTTTACTGCGCCGGAATATTAAGAGTTTCAATTTGGACAAAAGGAGAAGCTAACTACTTGATCAAAAGAGCGGAAAGGAGAAGCCAACTCCTTAACAAAAAGAGCAAATTGATTGTCCCTCGGAATTTTTTTTGAGCTGGCTTGAGTTGTTTTGCAGATATATTGTAATCGCAGACGATTACTTTCTTTCAAGAAGGAGGGATGTCACAAACTGCGGACGTGTCTAGCCACTGAAGACCTAAGCCAACTTGCAGATCCCGACTGAGGGGCCTAAACCCTAAGTGAAGAAGCAAAAGCAGCAGGTTGTACGGATTTTCGGAAATTACGCTGACATGCTCACGTGGAAGCCTATACGAATTTCCGTGATTTGCGCTGTTGGCGTGGCAATTGTATGGCTTTCCATGATTTACGCTGGTAGCTTTTGGCCATTGCTTTTGGACCAGATGCTTTTGAGTTTGAAGGCTTTTCATGTAAACTGCTTTTGAAATTTAGGCCTAGGGCCTTTAAATATAAGGCCATGGGATTCTCTGACATACTTCTTGGAGAAGGTGCAGAGCGTGGAGTACGGGCTTATACTGTGTTGATGCAATATAAAGAAATATCGGAAGGGGCGCCAAGGTTTGGGGTCAATACTCTCTGGCTGGAATTCCGCCACTCGTGTCGCGTGTCATCTCTCTCTCTCTCTCTCTCTCTCTCTCTCAGTTCAGCTGTTATTGAAGTGCTAAAAGTATGTCCAGTCTGTTCTTTTCTATTGGCACGTGGTGCCCGTCTTGTGACATAAAGAATCGGGTGAAAGCTAAAGTCTACCGCCCTACGGGCAGGTTTCGTAGTTCTGCGTCGGGACAAAATCACTTTTTCCTCAAGAAGTGAGCCTTGGTTGGTTTCGGCGAAGACACAAAGCACAAGAACTTTGAATTACACTATGGCTGATAGGACAAGTGATGCCAGGGAAGAGGGTTCCTCTTTGCAGTACAAACAGGTTGTACCTCTAGTGTTCGAGTTTGGCGAGAGTTTACGGCCACCACTGTCTGGTGCCTTTTGTTGATATGAATGCTTCACAAGTTCAAGGGTTTATGACTGGGCAACTAGGCGAGGATGCATTTAGGACCCTGCTGTAAATGCGTTTTCTCGGTTGGTGCAGAATCCTAGGTTTATGGAATTTCTGCAAGCGCCACTAGTGTCACATTAGACAAGGCAACTTTCTCATGCAGGAGAGCCCGTTGAGGCTCAAGCCCAGGTCCCTTATGTGTCCCAACAGGGGAAGGAGCACTCGCATGTTGCGGAGTCACTTGAAGCTCCAAGGCAAATTCCTTTTGTCCACGAACAGGTGGTTAGGATGCTAGTTCCACAGGCTCTACCAGTTCAGCCAGCCACCTTTCAAAGTCCAAATGTTGCATTAAATGGACAACGAATCAGTTTCAGTCTATGCATCAAGTTTTTCCACCACCCACGGTACATCCTGGGTATTTCAGGGGTGGATTTGTGTTTCAAAGCATGGTTGGTTATGTGCCTGGAAACCAACCGTATATGCCAGGAACAGTCTTTGGGGGTATGCAAGGCATGATGCCAAACCCCATGTATGGTAACATTGGCGTGCAACAAGGGTTTCAATGCAATCAGGGCCAGCTTGGGGTACCATAAGGGCAATTTTGGCATGGGTGGTTTTTCCGACCAGCAGGCACATATGGCATCTGTGGTGCAGAATGTCAATGGCCAAGGGGCGCCGATGATCCCTGTTACAATGCCCATGTAGCAGACACTTCCCTAGGATAATTTGGGAGCACTAGAAAAGCCAAAACCATAGAAGGAAGGTGGTGTATTTGTGAAGCTTGATACCTTAAGTGGATTTGAGGACATGACGAAGGCTCTTACTTTCCTCCAGCAGTTTGATACAGCTTATGCAAGGGGGGATTTTATAGAGGCCTCCAAGGTCACGAAAGCTGCCACTTTCTTGAAAGGAAATGCGTGTTCATGGTGTACGACTTTGTTGATGCAAGGACAGGCACCCGTCACATTGGTTTACTTCAAGGAAATGTTTGCTTCTTCGTGGCTATCAAATGAATTTGAGGCCGATGTGGTGATAGATTGGCACCAACTCACTGCGGCTACTTGCAAGAGCCTAGAGGAGTACAATCGGAGGTTTCGTAAAGCGTTGCTCTCAGTAACCTCCTAAGGTTTGTGCCATTGACAGAGCAGATTGAGAAGTATTGTTGTGGGCTGCCTAAAGGACTTGGGAATTACTGTATAAAGAATAAAGTGGCCACCCTTACTCAGCTTATGGAAGTTGCCAACACTGGTCATGCCTTGTTGAAGGGAGAAGACAATGGATTCTAGGGCAACATGGTCGGTCGAAGAAAAATTCAGCAAAGAGGTCCTTTGCGAAAGCAACTGTTGAAGCTTTTCAGGGGTGTGGAAGAATGTAGAGAAGGCGGTCTTGAAGAGGTGAAGAAGAAGTGAAATTCCCACCCTTGTTGTTGCCCTTTAGCGTTTTAAAACGCTCCTGCGTTTGCCCTATCACTCCTGGCGCCGTTGCTATCCCAAGCGTTTTAAAACGTTGTCCCCAACGTTCCCTTTCGGTAGCAGACTCGTCCCCTTGAGCTCACGTTTTGAGACGCCCCAGGCAACGACACCCAACTTTGCTACAACCATGGTGAACCTCTTGCAGGCAACGTCTTGAAATACCGTTGCCTTTGAGTAGATTGGCATCGGCGGCTCTCCCTTGGCGACGACCTCCTCCCCGACTCCAGCGTTTTGAAATGCTTCCAATGCAGTGCCAGCCCACAGTGCCCCCCCTCTTTTTTGCTAGCGTTTTAAAACGTTCTCGAAAGACCTGCAAATGACAACGTTGCCTCCCTGTGACGGTGTTTGAAACGCCGATTGCAGCGCTTGGCAAAACTGGTCCTTGTCGTAGTGGATGCCTTCAATGGAGTAGATGCCTTCAATGTGCTTGAAAAGCTAAAGTCCCTTAGGGGTCTGGACGAGGGGACCAAGGTTCTTAAGGTTCTTAGCACAAGTGTTGGAGCATATTTGGAGGGCAGAGGAGAAAATTTTGGCACGGTTTCAGGAGAAACTTTGGAGGAATTAAAGTTTTGAGGAGCAATTCGGAACATGGGATTGTGAAGCCCTCTATGCAGCGTGACTAGAGCGGCTTGGTGCAAACCCTGCAGCCACCTTTGAAGTGTTCTATGTTGGCCCAGAAAAGGCGGAGATTGGAACTCCAGAGGGGGGCGGAAAAGTGCTTTTCGACGAGCCACTTCGTGTGGAGCTCTCTGTGGAGAGGGTGTGGAGCGGCTTGGCAGAGATGAGGAGATTGGAGAATTTTACGGCTTGGTTAGTGAGGCCGCATTGGAGTGCGAGAAGGCTTCGTTGATTTCCAGATCAACTTCAACATGGCCCTCCCTTCCTTGCTCGAACGCCAGTGACATCAACCAAAACCAACCAAAAGCTATGGATAACGGATCGTCAACCATCCATTTAGCGGTCTATGCATTGGCACAGTTCTCAAGGAACGCGAGTTAGTGAAGTCAAAAGCAAATGGAGGAGTTCGTTAGAAGACAGTGGCAAAGGTCAGTTGGACAAGGATGGCAGTACCAGTACTCAGTTCGCTGCCTTGGTACCCACGAGGTACCACCAGAGTTGTTATAAATGTGACTTGATGCTTTGTTTGGCTCGGGAGTTTGAAGCCAAAGTCAAAAGCAGGAACTCAAAGGAAGACAAGGATAAAGGCAAGCTGGACAAAGATTACGGTAATTAAGTTTTGACAGAGGAGATCGGCATGGCACACGTGGCGGCAGCCACAGTGGCTTCGACACCAGCTTTCTAGTCTAATGACACGTGTCACCATTAGCTTCAGCCAAAGAGAGGCTTGTGAGTGGCAGAGAGGGGCAAGCAATACTCCCTATAATTAATTTGGACCCTCGTGTTGGAGTTCAAGTTATTGGTGTTTGGACCCGTAGGTCGGAGTTCAATGCACATGCATTTGGCAGGGAACCAATTAGATGTCTAAAACACTATGGATGGGTCTGCCAATTCATTGTTGTTGGTCGGATCATGGTCAGGATGTGTTCCACAGTTCATTATCTTGGAGTTTTATATTTTGGACGTGATGTGTTCATAGTTCACGACTGGGGATTTTTGGACGTAGTGTGTTCTACAGTTCAAAGTTTCTACAAAGGCAACCGATGCTCAAGATGGCATTACTTTTAGGTACAAAGTTGAGGAGAGCAACACCGAGGTGTATCTAGTATCTCGGCCAGTGCTGGGGTGTCCATGGTAGCTTCTTCATCGACTTGGTCTCACTATTGATGTCCACTATGAGTTGCAAAGAGGGTGTTAAAGTTTTGCATTTCAAGTGAACTGCCCAATGTGATCCCATTATTTAGTTTGGCTTTTAGGTGTTTATTTTTCTTATTTGTCAAAGTCTTGGGTAGGGCAATTTATTGGGATTGCTATATAAGCAACCCCCTCTCTCCATTGTATACACATTCAGTTATTCATTGCCAAGGTTGATTGGTTCAGGAGACTCTCTCTCTCTCTCTCTCTCTCTCTCTCTCTCTCTCTCTCTCTCTCTCTCTCTCTCTCTCGTTGGTATCTACGCTTCCGCATCGTCGACTTTGAAAAGTCTTTGGGTCAACAGGGTGTCGTTGTCTGCTCGGGAGCGCTCTAGTTGCCAAGCCGTGTTTTGTTTTGACGTGATGAATTCCAATCACATGCTTATTCGTGAAGTTCCTTTGTGTCATAAAGTTCAAGTAAAGTTAAAGAGAGTAAAGAATTGGGTGAAAGCTAAAGTCTACCGCCCTATAGGTCGGTTTCAGTGACAATTGTTGACATGTGATACAAAGACACATGCATGCAAAACTCGTGCCGAGCTTTTCTTTTGTACCCGGGAGTAGGACACCCTTCCAGATCTTTATTTGGTATATGTCCTTTTTTGCACCTAGCACCCTTGGTTGTGGCCCATTTGTGTATGCGTCATGTGATAAATATGATAGCACAACTGTTGAGAAAATATGAGTCTTGATGGTTGTGGGAGAAGATTGAGCTCTTTCATTCTTAAAAGGAGCAGCAGTCTGTTGAGGCCAATCGATGGGAGGGGATGTTTTGAAGGTACATAACATTTGAAGAAACACCCACATTGCAAAAAGTTGAAATGGTATAGAAGCAAAATTGTTTATTTTTTAAATGCTGTGAAAGATGCTTAAAAGGAACCAAATGTAGCATACCATACATTAGTAGGGAATATGCTCCACTTGAGCCTCATGTATGGGGTACGAATGCAGCTATGCTATACTTGTTTTTTGGGAACTGTGAACATTCCTATCCACCTGATTGTGGTATTGTGATTAAATGTATGCAAACTTATGAACAAACGAATCTTGATCTTGGGACTGTTTGTGCAGCAAGCTTCAGCATTACTTAGTTTAATCCAACAACTACCCCAGAAAAATGTGCTCACAGCTATGAAGCCCTCAATGGATGCCCTTATCAAACCTGCCCTCCTGAAGCACAAGGATAAAGATGTTCAGTTTTTGGTCACTGCATGCATCAGCGAGATAATGAGGATTGTTGCCCCAGATGCACCCTATGATGACGAAACCTTAAAGGTTGCTTCATGAATTTTTTTCATACTACCAATCTGTTTATTTATTAAACGTATTTTTTTCTTTCTTTTTCCAGGAGATTTTTGAGCTGATAGTGGCATCCTTCAAAGGTCTAAATGAAAAAGAGAGTCGTTTCTTTGACAAGAGGATGAAAATTTTAGACTCAGTGGCCTCAGTCCGGTCATGTGTTGTAATGCTGGATTTGGAGTGCGACGACCTTATTCGAGAGATGTTCCAGACGTTTTTTACTGTTGTCAGGTGAGGCTCTCCTTTAGCCAGCTTGTTGACTTGCAGTTATTGTGCAGGCTTAAATGTACAATAATCTTTTTCAGCTTCCTTGAGATGTAGCAGCTGTTTTTGCATGGAAGAGCACAATGTACTAAGATCAACAGTTAAGGCTCATATATGCACCCGCATGTTCACCAATATATCACGCTTTAGGGGTAGAGAACATGAACGACAAAGAAAGGAGACGAGAGAGGATATGGTTTATCTGGGGTTTGCCCTCTACCAATTTTCGTTGTGAATCCTTCTGAGATCATGTAGTGACCGATGCGAGCCATCTCCGGATTCTGATACACATATCCAACATTTTGTATCTGCTCTATGAGATACACACCTACTTTTTGTGTATGTACCTTTCAGGCTCTCGAAACCCACCTTTTACAGCTCTAGTAGTGTTTCTGTTTAGTTAGTGTCTTTCTTTCTTTTTATCCAGACCTTGTATGAGATTCACCATGATGTAACTCTTTGGTCTCATACGTCAAAATGGCCTTTAGAAGACGTTAATATAACATTTCATTTCGTATCATCTCTCTCTCTCTCTCTCTCTCTCTCTCTCTCTCTCTCTATAATGATGGCTCTTTGATACCTTAGTAGCTTTAGCTATGTTGTACGGGGTGCAGACATAGGGACCTTCTGTAGGCCAAGATGGTTGGAGACGTATGGAGAGGCCCTTGGTATCTATGATCTCTCGACTGATCAGAGCCAAGGCCTCTGTACCCCACGCTATCATTCGAACAGAGCTAGCTGTCACGAGGACGTGGCAACTGCTAACCTTAGTTGTTGGTTTCTTTCCAATGATTTTTGTTTTATTTTTGAGACCCTCTTTTTGAAGTTGCAGCTGGTCGGACATGTATGGCCAATGTGAACGGTAGTTTCACCCGCAGACGGGAAGTGAGTCAGTATTGGAATTCGTATAGTAAGAGGATGTCTAGGCTCAGTACAAGATCATGTAGGTCGCCCTGTCACAAGACGGGCACCACGTGCCAACAGAAAAGAACAGATTGAACAGACTTTTAGCACTTCAATAACAACTGAACTGAAAGAGAGAGACGACACATGACACCGAGTGGCGGAATTCCACCCTAGAGAGTATTGGCCCGAAACCTTGGCACCCATTTTGGTATTTCTTTATATTGCATCAACATAGTACAAGCCGGTATTCCAAACTATGCACCTTCTCCAGGAAGCATGCCAGAGAATGAGCCCTAACCTCATATTTAAAGGCCCTAGGCCCCAAAAGCAGTTTATGTGAAAAGCCTTCAAACTCAAAAGCTTCTGGTCCCAAAAGCAATGCCAAAAAGTTGCCAGTGTAAATCACGCAATTTTCGTACAGCAATCAATGCAAAACGCGGAAATCCGTACAACCTACCACGTCATCATGTCAGTGCAATTTTTGAAAATCTGCCGCGTCATGAGCAGCTACGCAATTTCGTGTGTGTGTGTGTGTGTGTGTGTGTGTGTGTGTGTGGGTCTTGCTTTATTTCCTTTATGTCACTTGGGGCCCCATCGAACGGGGTCCCCATAAGTTGGTAGGACTTCTTCTGTTACTTGTTCTTCTTAGGGTTTAGGCCCCCTCGGTTGGCTTCTGCAAGTTGGCTCTCTTCTTCAGGGCTTTGACACGTTAGCAGTTTGTGACACCCCCCGTCGCACTTAGCAAGTTGGTGGATATTAGGAAGCGAACTCAATAAAGACATAAGGTCAAGGTGGGATCTCCAACAGAAAGTATCCGACAGTTGGGGCCACATTGCACTTTTGGATGCGGTCCCAATGAGGATAGATGGTCAGATGACCAGTGGGAGCCCAACGGAAGCATCTCCTAAACATTAGGGAACTGCTATTTTGGGCCCTAAAATGTGTTCGCGTCATTACCTTCGGAATAACAAGGGGAACATTTTACAACTCTGCCACGAAGTCAACTGGGCAACCGATCGGGAGATTTTTAGGCGGCAACCCCGAAATGGGAAAATTCGTGTAATTTAAGTGTACTTTCCTTATGCAATGAAGAGGTAACGCTGTATATTAAGTTGGGAGGCCTCATTTTCCATACTGTCATAGGTTAAGAGCTATGGAGTGCTTTCTTTCCACTCTGTACAGTGTGGTGCTAGGAGTGATGCCCTGCACACTACACACCTCTCTCTCTCTCTCTCCCCCCCCTACGTACAGTTATGTGATGCCCCACAAGAGGGCTCTTCATTTGACTAATGTACAGTTGTGTGGGTTCATGCACGATTGCCGAGGCAAGAGCCTCTTGCACAGGTCCTGGATTAGCTAGTGGCTAATCCCCCGTAGGTACAGGTGAATTCGGAGAGGTTTCACGTGAGAAATCTCGTCCGATTCAAAGGGCAAGTAGCCTTATAGATGGGGGAGCTCGAGGACTTGCTACGGATGTGACCGGCTCGCGAAACGGAGCCCAAAACAGGGAATTACAGTCTGCTGTGTATTTTTGCAGCTTTAGGTTTTCGGCCCTGAACAGTCCCTAATACCCCCAGGAGGTTCAGGGACGCGAGGGGACCGTTGTAGAGGTGATCTGGGGCATTTTTGGGGCAGAAAACAGAGAATCCAGCGTGCTGCAGATTCTCGCCGGGTTTTGCAAAGTGTCTGTATGTGTCGGGAAAGTCATCTATTGCGTGGGGATATTGTCTGTGAAGTGTCCTAGTATAGTTATGTTGCCGAAATTGGCCAGAACAGGTGGATTTCAGCCTGGATTATGCGGGATAGCTCGTAGGAAGTCACAGGTTTTATTCCCTCTGTTAAAGTATAAAGAAATACCAAAAGGAGCATTCTAGCTTGTGAGCAGTGTGTGTGCTTAAGTGTTACTTCCCGTCACAGGTTTCCTTTGCACATTCTCTGTGTGTGTCTAAAGTAAAGAATTTCGGGTGAAAGCCAAAGCCTACCGCCCTATGGCTTACTAGATCAGTCTCCTTTGTGCACAGCTTGTGGGATACTCTACTAGAGATAGATATGCTAGATTGGTCCTTGAGTCTTCCAGACAGTTAGCTCTTTAGGGGGACACTTCATGTTGGTATGCACAGATGACATCATGGTTTCAGACACATGGTTTCACCATGGACAGGCTGCCCCCTTTCCAGTACTCTCTTTAGGCACCCTCAATGTCTCTTACACGGGTAGAGATTACTAGACTCATTCGTCAGGACCTGTCAGCTGGAGATTGAGATTGGTAGATTTAGAGGCCGCTTATGCAAGTTAGAGCCAGAGACAAAGCTACATTATGTATGTCATTGCACAGTGTACTATGAGATACGGGGCCGTTTCCACTACTTATTCAGAGAGGGTTTCGGTTCTTTCTCTAGGGTCATGAGTTATGAGGATCAGAGATGTCTTTGGCTATATCTACTTGAGTTACACAGATATAGAGACACTTTATTGGGGAGAGATAGAGAGAGACAATCCGAGAGACAGATTACAGATTTAGATATGGGACAACCAAAATCCATCCTCATCTGCACCCTGGATATCGAGAGTATGGCTCGAATCCTTTGCTGTAGTCTCCGGCGATGCTGTGTAGCCCCTCTCCTCAATCGTGGCCGTCTAGATCTCCGTAGCTCCAGTGCTCGGTCGATGAGAGTGCCGGTAGTGGTCGAATGAGTGGGGGCCGAGCTCTGCAATAATGACTGCTCCTCTAGTAGTAGTATGTAGTTCTTTTGTACCCAGACATGGTATTAGATTCACCATTTTGTAACAGATTGGTCTCATAGGTCATTTTGGCCTTTTGAATGGCCTTTTGAAGACGTTAATATAACATTTCATTTCTCTCTCTCTCTCTCTCTCTCTCTCTCTCTCTCTCTCTCTCTCTCTCTGCCCCCTATCCCCTACTCTTTTTGGGATGCATGTGGATGAGTTTTCGGACTATGTAGAGCGTCAGGGGGACATGGGGGATGCAGCTAGCAGGGACATGGATTCCGCTGTTACTATATGCTGATGATATCATGCTGATTTCTGACTCTCCAGAGGGGATGCAACGTCATTTCGATGCTGTGTATACATTTGCTCGGACAATGGATTGTCTGTCAATCTGGGGAAAACCAATATGTGTTCAACACCACACCACAGTGGGTCAGGAGGTCGGCACCCACATTTATGTATGGCCAGGAGACTGTGGAGTACACAGATGCATATACTTATCTTGGGGTAGTCTTCGGTGGACCGGTGTTTTCACTAAGGAGAGCATCAGAGACTAGACTGACGAGAGCATATGCAGCTTTGGGAGGACTGGAGAGGATGTGTTCGCAGGTTCAGTTTCAGGAACCGCGAACAAAGTTTTGGCTTTTTGACACTCTAATGACTCCGGCTATGCTCTATGGAGTTAAAGTGTGGGGACCCTCAGAAGACCACCATGGGAGATCTGGCAACACAGATGGATGGAGATGTATGGAGAGGCCTCTGGTCTCTATGATCGCTCGGATGATTCGGGCTAAGGCCTCAGTACCACATGAGATTATCCGAGCCGAGCTAGCCTTCCCCCCCCTCCCCCCCTCTCGTGGTGGAGGCATTGACTAGATCAGTATCCTTTATGCACGGTCTATGGGATCTCCCCAGGGATAGATACGCTCGGCTTGCCCTGGAGTCATCTCGACAACTAGCTCTACAAGGCGATACAACATGTTGGTATGGATAGATGATAGCATGGTTTTAGTCGCATAGTCTCAACATGGATAGATTACCTCCGCTTCAATACTCCCTGGATGCACCCTCCCTGTCTCTCACACGGACAGAGATTACCAGACTCATACGTCAGGATTTGATTAAGCTAGATACCAGGAGCACATGGATACAGTCGACACAGGAGTTGGGCACGAAGATGGCCTTCTATAGAGAGCATCTTGTCCAACTCACGGAGGATGGCTTTGTGACTAGGCCTGCATACATAAATACACACTTATCTCATGGAATAAGATGGCTATTGGACAGATATGCACATCCTCACATCAGCTTCAGATCGAGATTGGCCAATTTCGAGGAGTGCCGGCAAGGGCCCGGATATGTCATTTATGTAACTTAGAGCCAGAGACAAACCTGCACTACACATGTCGCCGCTCGGCATACTACGAGATACGCGGCCGCTTCGACTGCCTGTTTAGAGAAGGTTTCGGAGTCATGAGATACAAAGATCAGAGGTGTCTCGGATTGTTCGTGCTAGAGCTACACAGACTTAGGGAGAGCTTGCTGAGGACATCAGGGGAAAGACAGTCTCAGAGACGAATCACAAATTTCTTTACACCAGTGAGGGGAGAGCCAACGGAGCAGTCATTACAGCAGATCTCAGAGCCTACTCATACTAGAGGTATGCTGCTTGACTGAGCCACTGAGCTTGGCAGATCCAAACGCCCAGTACCGACGAAGGTTGCAACAGAAGATACAGATCACTCTAGCTCGACATGCAACAAACCCCCCCCCCCCCAATTTCCTTTTTTCATTATTGTTTTAGTGTTAGTGTCACAAGACGGGCACCACGTGCCAATAGAAAAGAACAGACTGAACAGACTCTTAGCACTTCATTAACAACTGAACTGAAAGAGAGAGACGACACACGACACGGAGTGGCGGAATTCCACCCCAGAGAGTATTGGTTGTTGCTAAATTGGCTTTATCTGACACAAAAATAAATCTAAATGAATTATTGGTTTATAAGTGAGAGGGTTTTCTCACTTGGAACACCAAGAAAAATAATTCTAAATGAATTATTGGAATTTTTAGTGAGAGGGTTTTTCTCACTGGAGACATCCGAGTACAGAGTATTCCTAGTCCGTCATTTAAAGTAATGACGGGAGCACTGAGAACGGGAATATCTGTAAGGCCACCAGGAACGGGTACTTCTGATGCGTCACATCGGATGGGTGACAGGGAGCATCGGAAAGAAGTATCCGACCATTCGGGAACGGACATCTCTGATGCGTCATAGGATGGGTAACATAGAGCATCGTGAAGGAGAGTGTACCGTAAGTTCGGTAGGAAAGGACTAGGTGATGGGTATTCCTGTTGCGTCACAAAGTGTGTGTCTCAGAAAGCATATGTTTTTCCTCAAAGTTTCCTCTGAACCCATCTTCATTCAAGTGCTTGCTTGAATGAAAAACATATGCTTTCTGAGAAAGAGGGATTGCTTTTCGGGAAAGCAAATGCTTTCCCGCGAGGAAGTCTATGTCTGCATTGCAACTGTTCATGTGATTGCATCCAGGGACGCCTCGGAAGTGCTGTGAAAGCATTGTTTTTAACTTATAAGGTTTTATTGAGATTTTGGGCAGGTTCAGACTATTTTTAAAATATGTCGGCCGCCCACTTAATATGTGGGCAGTCATCTGATAAATAAGGCAACAGATCATCCAACGTTTTTTCTTTCTCTTTTTCTGGCAGAACAACGAAAAAAAAAAACAAAAAAAATCTCTACGCGAGTTGCTATCTTTGCCATGGCCAAGGAGCTATAAAAGCATCACATGCCCTCTCCCGGAGGGAAGACCAATCTTTGCAAGGAGGAGATGCTGCTGCAGATTTCAGCCGTAAAGAAGACGTTGCCGGTGATGCCCATGGCTGCCCCAAATGTACCAGATGTCGCCAAGACCTAGTGCGCGAGTTCCCTCGTGAAGAAGTGCCTACGAAGCGTGTTTCCATCGTGACAAGTTGCTGTTTTTCTCTGTTTTCAGCCCATAAACGTCGTAGAGGGGGCTGATTTACAAGAAGGAACCCGAGAAGACACCTCTTTTGTGTGTAGGATTGGAAGAGAGGATTTTTTATGTAGAGATCTCTTTTGGGGAATTGCTTTTTGAGGACCGAGTTGCGTTTCGAGCGTCGAGACTTTGAAGGTAACGATTTTCATGTTATGATCTTTGAGTATTTGATTGCAGGTGTCCTTTCTCTTCGTGAGGGAGTAGGAACAGAGGAAGGCATGAGCCTCTGCAGGAGAAAGCGCTCTTAGGAACTAGAGCCAGATCAGCCCAAGGGTTTCGTACCCAAGTTTGGGAAGTAGATCCACGGATCGGAGAGAGGTAGTCTCTCGAGTTGTGATCCGGAAGTTGAGATTCCCAATTAAGGACTTAGCGTCCGGGAAAGTAGAGTTGTTCTACGGGAAGAGGACTCTGGAAACAGAGTTGGGAAAGAGAGTTGCAGGGATGTCATACCCTGAGTCTGGAAGGTGAGATCCAGAGGCGAGAACCTTGGTTCTCAAGGATTTGGAATAAGGAACGGGAAGTTCCTTGGAATAGGGTTTTGCCCTAGGAATCGGAAGCGTCAGCTTCCGGGAACCATCAAGTCTTATTCTAGAATGAACGTGGTAATACGTTCGGTTCAAGTGCTTGTATAGACTTCTCCTCAGTAATAAAGATACTATTACGGGGGGGGGGGGGACCAGCCCATCTTCTGGTCCTAGTACTGTGTCGATCTCTCTATCTCTCTCTCTCTCTCTATCTATTTCTTTCTGTATCCTTTGGCTTCAGTAATAAGTGATAAATTCTATTTATCCGAATGTATTTTATATTGTTATGCGCTCCCGTTTGTGACATTGGCCCCAAACCTTGGCGCCCCTTTCGATATTTCTTTATATTGCATCATCAAAGTACAAGCCGGTACTCCAGACTCTGCACCTTCTCCAGGAAGCATGCTAGAGAATGAGCCCTAACCTCATATTTAAAGACCCTTGGCCTTAAAAGCAGTTACAGTAAAAAGCCTTTAAAACTCAGAAGCTTTTGGTCCAAAAGCAAAGCCAAAAAGCTGCCAACGTAAATCACGGAAATCCATACAGCTTGCCATGTCATCAGCCAGCGCAAAACACGGAATTCCGTGCAACTTGCCACGTCATCATGACAACGCAATTTCGGAAAATCTACCACATCATCAATTTGTGTGTGTGCGGGTCCTGCTTTATTTGAATCCTTTATGTCACTTGGGGCCCCATCGGACGGGGTCCCCATAAGTTGGTAGGACTTCTTCTTCTGTTACTTGTTCTTCTTAGGGTTTAGGCCCCTCGGCCGGCATTTGTAAGTAGGCTCCATTCTTTAGGCTTTGACACGTCAACAGCTTGTTACAGTTAGTTCTTTGTAACATTGTAATTTCCGTACTCAGACATGGTATCAGATTCACCAATTGTAACTTTTTGGTCTCATAGGTCATTCTGGCCTTTTGAAGACGTTAATATAACATTTCATTTCTCTCTCTCTCTCTCTCTATGGATCTTTTGTGATTTAGCTATCCCACCTAGCTGCTTAGCTCACACCTAGCCGTTTAGGTTTCCATAGGATTTTATTTTGTCATTTTTGTTACTCTACTTTGTATCAGATCCACCACATTGTAACTTTTTGATCTCATAGTTCACTTTGGCCTTTTGAAGACGTTAATATAACATTTAATTTCATTTCATTTCTCTCTAGTCTTTTCCCACAGACAGAGGACATACAACATGTATACTTGATTTGGCTCATAGGCCGACTTCGGCCTCACATAGACGTTAAATAATTTTCTTTCTTTCTCTCTCTCTCTCTCTCTCTCTCTCTCTCTCTAGTATTTGTTTTGCAAAAAAGAAGAAGAAGAAAATATTAGCAGCTCGCATAAGAAAAGAAAAGCTCACACAAAGACGGAGACTTTGTATCAGATTCACCACATTGTAACTTTTTTGTCTCATAGGTCACTTTGGCCTTATGAAGACGTTAATATAACATTTCATTTCATCTTCTTCCTCTCTCTCTCTCTCTCTCTCTCTCTCTCTCTCTCTCTCTCTGTCTCTCTCTCTCTCTCTCTCTGACTTTGTATCAGATACACCACATTGTAACGCTTTGGTCTCATAGGTCATTTTGGCCTTTTGAAGACGTTAATATAACATTTCATTTCTCTCTCTCGTACACATGTATGCATGCTCGCAGGCATGCACAGAAAATACTCATGCTTGTGCGTGCGGGCATGAACCTCTCCTGGCCTGGCAACTTCTCTTGTGACAACCACTACCACCAGCAGGACTTTTGAACGTGCCTCTTTTATGTGTCTCAGGGGATCTACTAAGGTTCCTGAATGAATAGTGAACACAGCTGCTTGTATTTGCCATCTGTTCAGGCCATCATGCGTGCACATAAGCTCGAGCATATAAATGGCTGATGTGTGTCTTATGCATGTCTGCAGCGAAGAGCCGAAAAGTGTGATTCTTGCAATGAGAGCAATCATGTGCTTAGTTCTTGAGGAAAGTGAAGAGATTCCATTGCCACTACTGGACGTGCTTTTGCGCAACTTGCTTCCTGGAAAGAAGGTAGAAAGCAAGTGACTGTTGTTTTATGTTTTTGAGGTTTGTGTTTGTCCAATGTGTTTAACTCATACCATTGACAGGGTGTCTCAAATACGGGGTATGCTCTTGCTCGTGCTGTATTTGAAAGGTGTGATGCACATCTAAGGCCGCAGATAGAGACAGTTTTGACGTCGAAAGCGTTTAAAAATAAGTGGCGGGAGAGCTATCATGACCTTATTTTTGAGCTCTCTAGGGCTAACGCCACATATATTCTGCCTTTGGTACCTAAGCTAATAGAGGAGCTGCAGGTATGCTCGAGTCTCTTTTTGTTCGGAGATTCAGCTGCAAGCATGGATTCACTGCTGTGAGTTTTTCTGTAAATATGATGGAGCATTGCTGATTTGTCTTGCAGAATGACAAGGTTGAGGTTCGGTTGAAAACCATGCGATTAGTGGGACGTATTTTGGTTTCTGAAAAAGAGAACACACCAGAAAGTTTCAATGAGTTCTTCATAAAATTACTCAGCTTAATTTTTGACAGTGTACCTGAGATCCGTCTTGCTGCAATAGAGTTCGCAAAACACTACCTTCATGCCAAGCCTTCCGGGCCCAAAGCACAGGAACTCCTCGGTGAGTTGACCACTCTGAATTATTCATGTGGTCTTGGAAGTTTCTGTGTGCATATAGACTCGTCTCTCTTGGAAAATATAGCGAGTTAAGACGCAGACAGACTCTTGTATGTCTCTCTTGGCAGACAATGATGCTGGAGTAAGAAGGCAGGTGGTTGCTACCATCTGCGCCTTTGTGAAGTCTAAATTGGATACAGCGAAGTCTAAATTGGATACAATTCTGATAGACCCCTTAAAGAAAATATCTGATTGCCTGTTGGATTCTGAGGTAAAGCTATGTTTAACCTTTGTTTTATCCTCTCCAAGTATGTATACAATATAACTCAGCCTGCATTGCTGATGGCAGGCTGTTGTAAGACAAGAGACTTTCCAACAACTGATTGGGGTGCATAAGGCGTTTTGTTTGAAATTTTCTGAAGGTTCGGTCGCTGAGTTAGAATCATTTTGCTGGATCCCAAGTAAGCTTATTAGTTGCTTTGCCGATCAAGACTCCAACTTTTTCAGGTGTGTGTTATAGATGAATCAGTTCTGGCGATTACCAGTTCAAGCAGTTTCAAACTAACAGGTCGAAGTTGCTTGCAGATCACAGGCTATAGAGGTAGTTTTTGCAGAACAATTGTTTCCTGTCGAGTTTCCTATAGAACAGAAAGTAGACTGTTGGATTGTTTCTTTTGCCACCCTTGACAACAAAGGTCTCAAGGTTTTTGAAAAGATTTTTGATGACAAGAAAAGGTAATTAAGGTCTTCTCTTTCTTTGTGAGTCTGTGTGTCTAGGCATGCTTATGCAAATGGTTCATTTTACCTTGTTAGTCATTTTGTGCAGGCTGCAACAGGAGATGAGAAATTATTTAGCCAATCAATCAATATCAAAGGTAAGAGTACTAGCTCTTCCCTACTCCTCTAGAGTGAGGAGAAGGGTCTAGTTTTCGTGTTGATCTGTCGGTTGGTTTTTTTAAGGAGAAAGAGACCGAGAAAAGCAAAACAACAGATTTGCAGAAGACTTGCAAGAGACTGGCTAGTTTTTTTGCGGATCCAGTCAAAGCAGAGTTGGAGTTTCAGAGTCTGAGTGATAGCAAATTACTGAAAATGATAGTGGATTTGCTGGATGCAAACATGTCCTCATTGAAGTGTTCTTGTTTGAGAGTAAGCTCGGTGAAGGTTTCAAATTTTTTACATAAATATCAGGTGTAAAAATTAGTAATGTATTTTTTGTTTGCTTCAGGAAGATTTACTGAAGTTATATGCAGAGAATGGAATTAAGAATGATTTCTTAAGAGAACTTGCAATCAAGTGCTCTTTTGCACTTTTTGACAAAGAACATATGCGAGTTCTGCTCTTGAAGGTCAAAGATTACAGAAGTTCGGAAGATGAGAGGATGCTCAAAGCGAGCGTAAATTTGATGCTGGTAAGGTTCTAAATGCAAAGAAATTTGATACTTTAACCTTGCATGAATTTAATAGATCCTTTTTTTCTTGAGGTCTACAGGTGATCGCAAAATATTTTCCAAGCCTTCTTGAAGGTGCAGAAGCTGACCTTTTGGAACTGCTGAAGGACGAGAGAGATTTTATCAAAGATGGAGTTGTGCAGATTTTAGCTGAAATTGGAGGAAATGTCCGCATGGAATTGTGCGAAGAGTACAAGTAAGATGGGGCTTAAGTATCTGCATTTCGAAAAAAAAAAATCTTGTTTTGAGGACCCTTGCAAAAGCACACCAGGCTCTTGTTTAGGAGGCAAAGGAAAAAATTCTCCCTCTAGCTTAAGCGCACATGTACACAAAACACACATGCATGCAGGCACTCCATGTGTTCACAAGAGGGCTGCATTGGAGATTTTCAACTTGGGCGCAGCAGTGCTTATATATGATGGAACTCTCATGGTGGTGAGGGTGATTGTGATTGGGGAACTTCTGATGGTTTCACTTGGCTGTCTCCTGGTCAGGCAGAGATATATCTGAGGGTATCCCCCTAGGAACAGTTTGCGCCAATTGTTTATTTGTCGCAAGCTTTGCTGCCATGTAGTAGCAAAGAGCACCTGTTTGCGATCAGCGCTCTACCCACCATGACAAATGCAAAGAAGACCAGTACTCAACTTGTTGTTGGATGCTTCAATTTGGGGTTCTTGGTCACTTGAGGCATCGCACCCGGAATTTCTTCTGGGGAGGTTCTGATGGGACTCGTGATACTAGAACATGAGTTGTATGGTGGACAAATCATCATGCTTTGTGTGGAGAGCAGGTTGGCAATCATAGGTGTAAAGATGCAGAGTTTTGCTTTTATTTCCAAACTAATTGGCAAGGGTCTCTTTCAAGAACATGAGCCTTGGTCAAAAACCAAATAGATACTTTGCCACGTAGTGTATCTCCATCTCCATATTCTATAATATGCTTGTATGCCCATCCTTTTGAGTCCAAGGCAATCCTGATTCCTTTAACCTATTATCTGTAAACAAATAGAATAAAGATTGAGAAATAGCAATCGAACACGTGCTGCATAGTAAGGTTCTTTGCGAAAAACTGTGTAATCAGTTGAGAGAGTGTTTGTTTTACTTGTGTTTATTCACAACATGCACTTTCTTCAATGTTTACAAACATATGTTTTTGTGGGATTATTAAGTCTGTTTTCGTTCCTCCTTTATGGAACTGTGTGTTATTCATTAGCTTATGGGCATTGCAATTGCTGTCAAGGGTTGTTGAGCATGTGGGAACTTTGAACAATGTGGATCATATACGATCGATGCATTTGCTTCTTGAAGTGTGCTGCTTAAAGATGTCTTGGAAACTTGGAGTATGTATTTTTTAAAGATTTACTTTTCCACATGCTTTTTTCCAGCTCAGTTAATCTGCTTGAAAAGTACTGTGTGGAGGGGAATCGCAAGCATGTGAAATATGCTGTACAGGCCCTGTCTGCTCTTTGTGGTGATTCTAGATCAGATGCTCTGACAACATTATATGGGGTACACCCATTTTAATACTTGTGCTTCATTCTAATCTGAACTTTTAGCTGTATGGTGATACTTTTACTGATTCAGTCGGAAGTATTGATGTGTAACAGGGTTTTTATTTTTATTTGTTACCAGAAACTGCTGGATGCATTAAAGAGTGGGACAAATCTTCCTACCACTCTGAAGTCTTTGGGCATTATAGCTCAGTGCACTAAAGCAAGTCATAAAACACAGCAGGAAGAACTCGTGAACTTTTTAACGCAGGATCTTCTGAGGAGAGATAGTGTAAGCATTACATCTTGCAGTTTGGCCTTAACCAATATATTCATTAAAGTTTTCTAGCATTTTCTGATTTTGACACATTACATACAGGATTTGTCAGCAGATGGTGACGAGCAACTGAGTGCAATTACTCATTTGAAGGTTTGTTTCCAACTTCCCATTTCATATAACTCTTAGATGGTTTCAATGGGAAATATCATCTGTGGTAATGTGCTGTTACACTGCTTGTTTGGAGGACAACACATACGTCAATTCATCTCTCTAGGACGGGGCTCAGGGGGAGTGGCAGTTCTATTCAGGGAGGAGCTGCAGCCATTGATATATATAGCGCGCAAGGATGAACAGGCTAGGTACATGTGGGTGAGGCTCAGGGCAGAGACGGGTAGATACCTGTACATTGCTATTTGTTACTTTCCTCCTAGTACGTCAGTATATGCATCACATAGAGGACAGTCCCCCTTTGCTATTTTGGATGACTTATGGGAGTTTTCCAAGGATGGTGACATTATCATACTAGGGGACTTCAATGCTAGGATTGCCCACCACCGGACAATATTTTATGATACTTCTGAGGAGATGCTTAGGGAGCTTGACGTTACAGAGATGGGTCTATCCAGACTATCACAAAATAAAGAATACACCGAGTATGGCAGATACTTGATAGCTATGGGAACTGCACATAGATTGGCCATTTTGAATGGTTTTACTTGCTTTCCACACCGACATGGTGCTAGCACAATGGATTTTGTTATGCCCAGCCGGGTCTTATTCCATTCTTTCAGAATTTCATTGTGGGCACTAGGCCGGTTGGAGTAGCAGTTGATCATGCTATCTTGCCTTTCACCCTGACGTTTCAGTTCAGCACAGCTCCATTAGGAGAGGTCCTCATGCACACCCGGTATACCTTCATGAGGGAGACGAATTCTGTGTATATGGATGAGATGTAAAGGCAGCTATGCACTTAGGAGCTGGAACGGCCACTAGCTGAACTCACTCAGATACTGATCGAGACGCTCCATGCTGTAGCTTCGGAGGCATACCCCCACAACCAACCTACGCGGAGATGATACAGGAGCCTGCCCCAGAACATTTGGTATGATGAGGAGTGTAGAGACACGAGGATCAAATTACAGAGGGAAGTGCTCATGGGTATTACCACACATAGACAATCACGGATTATCTTTCGCCGCCTAGTGCGACAAAAGAAAAGGGCTTACCTATCTCAGCTAGAGCGGGATCTATATCAGCTATTTATGAGTCAAGACTCACCCGAAGCATGGAGGCTATTCCATGAGCATTCATCACCATCAACGGTCACCTCCACTGAAGACATGGGGGGAATATGCCACATCTCTCTATACAGCATCAGGGCAACCACCTTTGCCGGACCCACTAGAGACATGCCCGGAGACATGTTCTTTCTTTACTGCCGAGAGGGTAAGGAAAGCCATTGACAGGATGAAGACTAGGAGAGCACATGATCATGATGGTCTGGTAGCAGAGCACTTTATCCATGCCAGGGATATGCTCGTAGAGCTCCTGGCGATGATGTTTAATCGAGCCATGTATGAAGGCTTTTGTGAGACTTGGAGTATGTCTACGATTGTGCCTAGTTTCAAGTCAGGAGATCCCATGATTCCCGGGAATTATCGCACCATCATGGTTAGTCACACATTAGCTAGGCTGTATGCACCTGGGAATTATCGCACCATCATGGTTGGTCACACATTAGCTAGGCTGTATGCATCTGTTCTCGAGCAGGAGCTGAGTAGATGGGCAGAGCGAAAGGGCATACGAGCACGAGGGCAAGCAGGATTCAGGAGAGGCTCTTGACCAGATTTTGACACTTAGAGCTATTATTGAGGAGGGTAGACACCATGGCAAGAGGATCTATTGTAGCTTTGTGGATTTCCGCAAAGCTTTGACATAGTGTCGAGAGCCAGACTTATACGCAGACTACAGGACATGGGTGTGCCTACAAAGCTGATATGGGGTATTCTGGCTCTATATAGGACAGTGATGGGGTGGGTACGCACCACTGAGGGAATGCCTGACATGGTCCACTCCACTATTGGAGTAAAGCAGGGATGCCCCCTATCCTCGAGTCTTTTTGGGATGTATGTGGATGAGTTTTCGGACTATGTAGAGCGTTAGGGAGACAGAGGGACTCAACTAGTAGGGACATGGATTCCGTTGTTACTATGCTGATGATATTGTGTTAATTTCTGACTCTCCAGAGGGGATGCAGCGTCATTTGGATGCTTTGCATACATTTGCTCGTGACAGTGGATTGTCTGTCAACTTGGGGAAATGAAGGTTATGGTGCTCAACACCACACCACAACGGGTCAGGATGTCAGCACCCACATTTACGTATGGCCAGGAGACTATGGAGTACACAGATGCATATACTTATCTTGGGGTAGTCTTCGGTGGACCGGTGTTTTCACTTAGAAGAGCATCGGAGACTAGACTGATGAGAGCATATGCAGCCTTGGGAGGACTGGAGAGGATGTGTTCGCAGGTTCAGTTTCAGGAACCACGAACAAAGCTCTGGCTTTTTGACACTAGTGTGACTTCAGCTATGCTCTATGGAGTTCAGGTATGGGGACCCTCAGTAGACCACCATGGGAGATCTGGCAACACAGATGGATGGAGAGGTATGGAAAGGCCTCTGGTCTCTATGATCGCTCGGATGATTCGGGCTCAGGCCTTAGTGCCGCATGAGATTATCCGAGCCGAGCTAGCCGCCCCACCCCTCGTGGTGAGGCATTGAATAGATCAATATCCTTTATACACGGTCTATGGGATCTCCCCAGGGAAAGATATGCTCGGCTTGCCTCGAGTCATCTCGACAACTAGCGCTACAAGGCGATACAGCATGTTGGTATGGACAAATGAGAGCATGGTTTCGATCACATGGTTTCAACGTGGATAGATTGCCTCCGTTTCAATACTCCCTGGATGCACCCTCCTTGTCTTTCACACGGACAAAGATTCACCAGACTCGTACATCGGGATCTGATTCAGCTAGTTACCAGGAGCACATGGATACAACCGACACAGGAGTTGGGCACGAAGATGGCCTTCTACAGAGAGCATCTTCTCCAACTCACGGAGGATGGTTTTGTGACTAGGCCTGCATACATGGATACGCACTTATCTCATGGGATACGATGCGCTATGGTGACATCCTCACATCAGCTCCAGATCAAAGATTGGCCGTTTTCAGGGGGTGCAAGCAGGGTCCATGATATGTCACCTATGTAACTCAGAGACAGAGAGACAGAGCTGCATTACACATGCCATTGCCTGGCGTACTATGAGATACGCGGCTGCTTCCACTGCCTGTTCAGAGAAGGTTTTGGACCTTTCTCTAGAGTCATGAGATACAAGGATTAGAGATGTCTCGGATTGTTCCTGCTAGAGTTGCGCAGACTTAGGGAGAGCTTGCTGAGGACATCAGGGGAAAGACAGTCTCAGAGACGAATCACAGATTTCTTTACACCAGCCAGGGGAGAGCCAAAGGAGCAGTCATCACAACAGATCTCAGAGCCCACCCACACTAGAGGTACGCTGCTCGATCGAGCCACTGAGCTAGGTAGATCTAGACGCCCATGACCTCGGGGGGTCTCCCACCACTGACGAAGGCTGCAGCAGAAGATACAGATCACCCTAGCTCGACATGCAAGACGCCCATCCAGAGTACTGACCATGGAGGAGGTTGATGAGATTCGACAGCGCCCGATGAGAGATTTCATTTGAACCCACAACCCCCCCCCCCCCCCCCCCCCCCCCCCCCCCAAAAAAAATAAATGAAAAATCTCGTCTCAATCCCGAATCAGTCTCAGATTCATTTCCTTTTTTTGCTTAGGGTTTTTTAGTGTTTGTGTTAGTTCTTTGTAATTTCCGTACTCAGACATGATATCAGATTCACCAATTGTAACTTTTTGGTCTCATAGGTCATTTTGGCCTTTCGAAGACGTTAATATAACATTTCATTTCTCTCTCTCTCTCTCTAGTCTGATTGTTAGGATAATCACTTGCACTATAGCCTGCCTCTGAGTCTACAGTGTGTATGGTCTTCTTGAGTGGTAGCATCAATGGGTCTTCTTTAATGTGGCAGATTCTTGGTTTGAAAATGCTCGTCAGAACTTTTCTTCCAATCAAAGAACTTGAACATGTGGAACTTCCGAAGGAGCTTTTTGAGGCACTCCTTGGACTTCTGATCTCGGACAATGTTATCTCAAGGTCTGGCCATTGAATGAGTGCAAGTAAACATAAACATTTTAGGCTTTAGCTTGCGTGTCTTCAATAATGGGTTTTGCAGTAACATTGACAAGGCTCATCTCCGGCTAGCAGCTGCAAATGCAGTGTTGAAATTGTCAAGGGTTTATGATGATGAAATATCACCAAAATTGTTTCAGGCTGCTATTTCATGCGTAAAGGTAGTGCAGATTTATGTGTTATGTCTATGGATGGGTAAGGTGCAGGTTGTGTGTCAAGCATGGCATTTACAATTCTCCTTTTCCAGGATCCTAATATCTTGGTTAAGCATGGTTTTGTGAAAAACGTCCACAAGGGTTTGATGGAGCAAGCGATTCCATCAAAGTATGCATGTGCCTTTGTCCTAAACGTTGAGGATGGTGAAGCTGGTGCATTAGAAGAAGTAAGGGCTATACAAGGTTTCTTGTTCTGCTTACGATGCTCTTCATCATAGGGGTGACTGCATATGTTTCTTGCAGGCAAAGCAGCAGCTTGGTGATTATGTCAAACATGCACGACAGGTGCTTTCAAAGAAGTTTTTATCCGAGAAAGACTCCCAAACATCTTCTGTAACCTTTCAACCAGCTTATGTACTTTTCTATCTTGTTCATACTCTGGCCCAAGAAATTCAATCCCCTGCATTAACTGATGGAGGGCTGAGTTTGGAAGCTATAGAACCGGTGTTCAGGTTAGAGTTTCTTTGTTATGTCAGTAAGTATACACGTATCAGGATCATCTGGGCATTTGATGCATAATCTCAGCTTAAGTATGTTTCCAGGAAATTGTACCTTTTCATTTGGGCATTACTCCTGGGTGACGAAGAGATAGCAAGCATTGATACTAGCAAAGAAGATGATCTTGAAACGATTGCATTTATTTGCAGTGTTTTTTCTGCAATGAAGTATGCAGTGGATTCTGTGGATGCTTCAAAATCTGAGGTATCTTTTTCAACCAAGTTAGAGAATTTCAGTTTGATCCTGGTGGTTGATGTGGGTTTAAAACCCCCCCCCCCCCCCCCCCCCCCCCCCCCCCCCCCCCCCCCCCCCCCCCCCCCCCCCCCCTCCCTCCCCCAAACCCCAGCCTCCCCCGGCCTCCCCCGGTCTGTGGGTGTGGGTGTGGGTGTGTGTATATGTGTCTATGCTTACACTTGTGCCCACACGTATACACGCACACACACATCTATACAGAAAAAAGACTTTCTACTTCACCATTGATTCGTTTATTGGATTTTTACAGGCTACTTACCTCCTTTGCGACATTGGAATTTCCCTTATTAAGGATATTGTTGGAGATGCCTTTACAAATTTAAAGCTTGTACATGACATACCTCTTCCTGTGTCAATCTACAAAAGCGTGGAGGGAAATACAATGGTGACAGCTTTCAATCAGCAGAATGCATCATATCAAGTGTTTATACTACAGAGTTATTAAATTCTTATAATTTAGCTTGGATCTTGTTGCTGGATGTCAGGCTGACCGGTCATATTTGCCATCCGTCCTGGAGGAGGGTGAAGCATTGTCCAAGTTGAAGTCTGGTTGGCCGCTTAGCGTGGTAAAAAACTAGATGTGTAATTGATTTATGTTGTGTGTTTGAAATGCCAAGTAGGTGATATATGTGTATTTTTGTTAGGTGGTGAAGCAAGGGAAAAGAAAAGCTGATTCTGGCTCTTTAAAGGATGTCAAAACACCCCTTCACAAACGCAGCAAAGTTATGGATGCATCTAACGATGAAAGGAAAGAGAGGAACAAAAGGACAGGCATTGAGAAAGTTCGGTCTGCAGAATCTGAACCAGATGTTCAGGGAGCAGATGCCACCCCTGTCTCCCCTAAAAGGAAGAGAGGGGCTCATCATGGCAACGAAAATGGTGAGGTGTCTTCGCCTGAAACAAGACATGAACGTGTAGATGAGACGAAATCTACACGCAAGCCAAAGAATCTGAAAATTTCTGTCAATGAAACGGAGGATGTGAAACATGGTGGTATTCCTTCACCAGAGGTATTAAGTCCAGATGGATCAGCAACCAAAAGGGTGCGAATTTTTATCAAAAAGCCAAGGCCCCCTCCTGAGCCTCCTCTAGTGATGGAGTCCATAAATAAAGAAGATTCTGTTGACACAAAAAAACGAAGCCGTAAAGATGTAGGTTTCAGAATTGATTGCTGTTGTTACCTATCTTTTTTGTGAAATGAAATATTAGTAATCATTCTGACCATGGGCAGGTGCTTGATGCTATTCCTGATGATGGTGCAGCTGAAACTTCAGCTCAGCCACTGTCAAGTCCACGGGGGACACCGAGGAGATCTTCTAAGCTTGCTGCCAGTTCTGGATTAGAGGTCTTAATCTGATCATGAAAATGTGCTTCTCAATATAAATAGCCTTTCATACTGAACCAGATGTACTGTTCTCTTGTGTAAAGAGCCCAAAAGCGAAGGTGGTGGAGGACGAGGAACCAGCTGCACATGAGCTTGTGGGATGCAGAATAAGGGTGTGGTGGCCCATGGATAAAAAGTGTGCCCTCGTCCCTATTTTTGAATTCTAGGAAATTGGAATCATCTTTGACAACATGTCTGTCAAAAGGCTCCAACAACTTAGTTTTCAACCTTTTTTCTTAATTATAATGTTCTGCAGGTTTTACAATGGAACTGTTAAAGCTTATCAACCTTCCAAAAGAACACACAAAGTATGTGGGCGTATACTTCGGATGGCTATTGATGAGTAGTTTGTGTAGCAACTGCTTGATTTGAAATGTTTCATTATGCTGTCAGGTTGTATATGAAGACGGGGATGTGGAGTTCCTGAAACTAGGGAATGAGCGTTGGGACATTTTGAAAGATACAAAGGTATAAACTTTTCATTCTAGTTCTTGTAACCTTTGGATGAAGAACCTTTTCAATATACTGACCAGCTCCTACTTGGTTTTCATGGCATGCACATCAGGAAACTCCAGGATCCCCCTCAACAAAATCAAAGTCTCATGCTGATGATGGCTTGTGAGTTCCTACTGTGTCTTGAAACTGAGGATATAGCTCTGAATTGAGTCGCCTGTTTTGGCATTAGGAATTGCCCATTATGTTATTCTGAAGCACATGCTACCTGGATTTCTAGTCAAGCTCTCGTTTTTCACTTGTGTCACTACCACAATGTTTAATTCTCCTAGAGGATCTGAGTTAAGATAATTCTAGCAAGCACAGTTTGCGTTGATAGGGTTTGGAGTAGGGACCAAGGAGGTAGGTTGAAGATTCTCTTTTGGCTTGGAGCCCTACACTCATACCACATTGTTTCATTCTCCTAGTGGATTTAAGTTCAGATAATTCTAGCAAGCACAGTTTGAGTGCTAAATGAAGGTGATCTTATCTAGCAGGCAGTCAAAGGAGAAACAGGAGTCGAGGAATACAAAAGAAGGTTCAGATCGTAAAAAGTAAGCATAGAGAGTTCACCAAAGTTTTGCACCTTACGGCAGTTTTTCATTTGTGTTTGATTCCTGCTGTACAAATTTGGCTCGGACCCAGATCTGGCAGCCAATCCAAGAGCAAGAAAAGCTCTTCTAAGCAGGGTGAAACTGAAGTGGATGATCCGTCAAATAGAAGCGACAACACAGAAACAACAGAGCATGGCCAAGAGATGGCTGATGCTGAGGAGACACTTGGATCAGGTTTGGTTTGTCTAATTGTTTTGTTAACCAAGAGCAGGAGGACCCCTTCCCAAAACCCTACATTTCTCTGCCTTTCATGTTACGTTTGTGAGTGCATTGAGAGGCTCGTCAGTGCTTCGGGCTGTTGTTCTAGCAGTGTTTTCTCTACATTATCTATGTTCATTCATGATCGTGGTTGTTGTCGGTCCCATGCATCTCGAAATTTTCTGGCCTTGATTTGTTATGCGTTCTTCCAACAGAATTAAGGGCATGTGAGTGTTCAAAGTGAAGATGTAAGTGCAAGTGAGTGTTTGAAGTACAGAAGATGAGTGACTAACGTCTTTTACCTAATGATTAAACAGTTGCGAAACGGAGAAAGAGTGTAGAGAAGACGGGTAAAAAATCCAATTCAAAAAGTGCTGACCTCAAAGTCGACGATAATGCCCATGGAGAAAGTCCTTCTACAGTATCCAAAGAGTCCAGAGAGTCTGGTGACTTACCACTTGTAAGTTTCGTTAAGGTCTTGTCCGCTGGTAGATTTGACTTCAGATTCACCTGATATATTTATTTTTTGATGCACAGAAAGCATGGAAAAGTGGGAGAAGAAAAGGGCACTGATCATGCTCAGGATCTTTGTATAGTACTTTTTGTTAGTTCTTCTTAATCTTGATTCTAATGCACAGAAGTCCCTCGTAAGGAGTCTTGTTGCGGCCTTATCTCGATTGTTTAGCAATTTGATAGCATGGGAGATAAAAAAAGATAAGCTAGACCAATTCTGGCTGTTTGTAGGGAGACCCAATACTGACGTAGTCTAACCTTCCATAGTGCAGTTTGTTGCCCCTTGCTAGTGTACTATATTCTGGTAATTGTGGGGAAAGGTATGTGTCCTTCTGCAATTACCATATGCAATCACAAGTATCACATTGTACAAGTTATTTAATCTGTCATTGTGTATCATAGAAATACTGACGGTTAGTGAATACAAATGCAGATATTCTTTGTTGGCAAAGGTAGTTCTTGTATGCTAGTAACTAACTCTGAGCGGGCGCACTGCATAGGCTAATGTCCACTTTTAAGTCTTCTATATTGTTGCGGACTACTTTGTACGTGCATGTAATTGCTCTTGGTTTTCCTTTAGTACCTAGAAGATCTAGTAAATAGCGGTGAAAATAGAGCACCCACATCGTGGGTTGTGTTTGTTTCTGAAGAATCGATATTGAAAGTAGAAGAGCAATAGTGGATTAACCATATCCACGCTGTGTACGTCTTTGTCTTCAAACTTACACTGTATTCCTTTAGGGGTTTGGAGCATCTCGCAAGCTAGGATGCTGACGTTCATGAAATCTACAGTTTAGCAGTGGTAAAGCACAGATGTCTCTTGGGGCTTTTTCAACCTGTCTTGTCTGAATTAGCATGCTTCACTCTTTCAGCCTCTTAATGATTTTACTTCGGGTTATTGCTAAACAAGAGCAACTTTTTGTTTTTAAAAATTGTTTTCTTTGCCAACTTGTGTCGTTTTTAATATTTGGAAAATCTCAGAGGATCTTGGCTGTAGAATTTTTTCAGTGGTAATGGCCTTGATGTTCATCCAATTCTCCGCTGTTCGTAGCTTAAGATGCAACTTGTTTGGTTCGACAGAAGCTTTGTAGCTCCTGATTTGCCTTCGAACTTGAATTGTTAAAGTAGTAATTGGGAACTTCAGCTTTACTGTTTGACAGATTAGGGGGCGGGACGGGGGGGGGGGGGGGGGGGGGGGGGGGGGGGGGGGGGGGGGGAGTTTTATTATACAGAGTGCCCCTTGCTCTCCTTCTCCCCTCTCCATACCATGTATGTCCGCCGGTGTTCTGGGCTGCCCCCCCCCCCCCCCCCCCCCAAAAACTTGATCTGAAGTCTGAGTTGAAACCTTGAGCTGTCCATTTCACTCTAGCATTAAGTGGTACACGTGTCCATATATTGAGGCAGTGGGACGAAGCAATCCTTGTCATGAGGCGATCTTTGTAATGCTTCATCTTTGGTGCAATAGGTTGGCTGTGTGTAATCTATGCCTTGTATGTAGAATTGGTAGAGATTGTCTAAGAATCTGGTCCTTCTGACCATGGCGTATCAATGAAAGGTGGATTTTACTCACTGTTTGGCCACCGTGAGGCTTTAACTTCAAGTTAAGCGCGAAACCATGGACAAACGTCTTGTGCTGTTGCTGGAAGTAATTGCAAGACTACGGTTTGATTCAGGTGTACCCGTCAGGTCAAGTGAAAGATTGTAAGGAGATGATTGCCTACCGAGGATATAGTGAGAGTGGTCCTAGAGGCAGTAGGCTTGATAGTGTTTTAAGGTAATGGAGTTGTGTGGGTAAACTTTTTTAGCATTCAAGGTCTAGTATGTGTGTTTTTATGAAAATGAGATTCACAAGCTAGATGGAGAGACAGTCTTTCCTTACATTGTTAAGTTCTCAGGGAAAAGTCGATCCCGGTACATGGTGAGAGTGCTTGTGCGCGGCTTGTGCGCGTGAAAGCACATGCACATGCTCATAATGAGCTGCTTGATGATTTGATATGCCGTGCGTGAAGTTTCAGACGACTAGCTTCATGAAAATTTCAAACCTAAGTAAACTATTATTCTAAAGGATCCATAGGAGCGGTCCTAGATGAGCTTAAATTGGGATTGATATGAGCTTTAAGTGTTTTTTGAGAATGGAGCACTCACGTTTCTAGTATCATGATGTTTTGTGTCTTCAGGAGTAGAGATATAGGATATATGCCAAGTAGAATGATAGTACTAACTTGTACAATGACGAGAGTATAGAAGCCCCTTTCATGGGCTTGATGGATAGTTTTCATTACATTGTGAAAACTTTGACCCAATGCGCTGGTAGAACATGCGAGTGAGGCCTATGTGAGCTTTTTAACGTCTATGTGAGGCCGAAGCCGGCTTATGAGAGGTCGAGTATGCATGTGTGTTTGCTGTTGTCTATTAGAAAAGACAAAGTAGTTCAAACTGGTATAGAATAAAAGAGAGGATATCTGGTTGGTGATGAGATCTATGGGGGTGTGTGCATGTCTATATGTTGAGGGTAGTAAGGGTTGCAATAATGAACGCTTCTAGGTGAGCCATCATCTGGCTCATGTCTCCTCTGTAGCTGGATGTTCTCGAGTCCGGATCTCCTCGATCTCTTTACAATGTGGAGTCGTCGGGCCTGGCCTCTAATAGCTCTCGGGCATCGTTGGCCTGTAAAGGGTCACTCCCCTTGGTGGGTCTAGGCGTGGAAGGGGTGTAGCTCTTTGAAAGAAATCTGTAAGTTGTGCCCCCCCCCCTTCCTTGGTTTCTATAGGTGGCTTCCCTTTGAATAGTGGCTTGTATTGGCGTTTGATATCCGCATAAGCTTTGCATCTGCAAACAAAATGCTCCTCACTCTCCACTTCCTCTACACACTCTTTGCCCGACCTCGATCTCTACTTTGCATAGTCATGCCATACCTATGGATCCTTAGTGGGGATAGTTGGTCGTGGCTCTTGGAGGGTGCGTCGTGTTGTGGCAGTGTCCATGCTCATGAACAAGTGGTATGACTCTAGCTCCTATGCCTCCTCAAAAGCTTGTTGCTTTCGGCATGTGAGCGTCTTCATATGGTGTCTAGCCTCTCGATCAATGGTCTTTATAAGAGTCCACTGTGCACGCAATCGTCCGCGGTTGAGGTATCTTCACTCATCATCGTACCAACGCTTTGGTGGGGGGCGGGGGAGAGTGGCCTGTGTGGGTGGTGTGCGAGAAAGAGCTGATGGCTGATGTCAAGAATAGATGAGCTCGTGTGAAATGGATCGTGGTATGTGGGGTGCGTGTCATGGGTGTGTGGCATCGCAGTGAAGGATAGTGCAAGATAGGTGTGGTCGGCTCCAAACGGTATGGTAGGTGGCCCCCTTTGGATCCCATGATGTAATGCATGGTACTCTCCACCTTCCCTCGGACTGCAACTCCATGTGGTATGCATGTAAGTCCTGAAGTATGCCGTTGTGCCATCGCGTTATAAATAACAAGGTCGTGTTTAGACCCTAATCAAGGCAAATGATGGCCGTACTCTTGTGCTGTGAGTTGTCTCTTGACTCTCTCATGGTGGCCTCCTCATGTAGGGCGAATATTGCCATTGGGTCCTCTGTGTCGTATGTCTCACACTGATTCTTGCATGTCTTGGCTGGCATTGAAGTCTCCCATAAGGAAGACTTCCCCTAGTGTAGAGTATTCCATAATCTCGTCTGACATGCATGTGTATGGGGATGATCTTTCCTCCCCCTTCCCTGTTGTCTGTGTGGTAGCAAATGTGGAGCATGAGGGGGCAAAGTAGCAGAGAGCGACGAAGATAGTCCTGCTTGTGATAGCTCAAAGTGGATACAAAGGAAACGGGCTTGTGGGTCTCGTGCAACAATCTGTATCCTACTTCGGAGTCCTTGTCTGAAGAGTATAGCCACCCTTCTTGACCCTCATGTGGTGTGCTAGCAGGTGCTCTCTCGATGCGAGGACTTGCACTGAAAGCCGTCGATCGTTGGTACACTCTGCTTTGGACTCTCATGGGTCTCTGTCAGAAGAATGAGGTCCTGTGCTCTCATCACCTCCTCAAGCTTTTGTGGATGTATCCATACATCCCTATTGCAGTTCCAAACTGCGAGGTAGATCTCCTCATGTGTCCCATAGGCTACGAGTCCCTATGCGATGGTCTGACCATCAATGATGATCCTACCATCTCGGTATACAACATTCTCCCCTTCTTTACGACAAAGCATCTTTGTGAGGACGTCATCAAGGTAGATAGGGGGCCCCTCGAGCCCTCTCAGGATAACCCTCTTTCGGATGAAGGATGTTCAAGACTCCTTCGAGGTGAATTGGAGGATGAGGGCTCTTTTTTGTGGATCTTTGCCGTCTCTCCAAGCTTTGGAGAAGGGTAGCTCCTCGTCTTCTTTGTACTCGAGGGATGGAATGATATATTAACATCTTCAAGAGGCCAAAATAACATGAGACCAAGCTGTTACAAACTGATGAATCGGAGACCAGGTTTTGGTATAAGAAAAACTCAAAATAAAACGAGGAATACTAGCTCAAACGATGTGGGGTATGCGTGATGTCCATCCTCATCTACACTCTGAATGTTGTGACAATATGGTGTGAATCTACTGCTATAGTCTTCGTCGATGCAGTGAATCTCCTCTCCTCAGTCGAGATCGCCTCGATCTCCCTAGAGGCGATCTCCCTAACTCCAATGTCCAAGTACTGTGGGTGTGAGTCTCAACTGACCTTTGTAGTGGTAGGGCTGCTCCATGTCTGGTGTGAAGAAATCAGTAATCTGTCTTTGGGATTGTCTTTTGCCACATCTGTGTTTGTGTAACTCAAGCAGATACAATCCAAGACATCTTTGGTCTTGATAGCTCATGATTTTGGAGAAAGGTCCGAAACCTTCTCTAAATAGATAGTGGAAGCCACCCCGTATCTTGTAATACATTGTGCACTGACATATATAATGCACCTTCGTCTTTGGCTTTGTGTGGCATAGGTGGCATGTCACAAGCTATTGACGTGTCAAAGCCTTGAAGAAGGGAGCCAACTTGCAGATGCTGGCCGAGGGGCCTAACCCTAAGAAGAGCAAGTAACATAAGAAGTCCTACCAACTTATGGGGACCTCGTTCGATGGGGCCCCAAGTGACATAAAGGAGTAAAATAAAGCAGGGCCTGCACACGCAAAAAAACTGATGACGTGGTAGATTTCCAAAAACTGCGCTGACATGATGACGTGGCAGGTTGTATGGATATTTGCGTTTTGCGTTGGCTGACGACCTGGTAGTTGTACGGGTTTTCGTGATTTACGTTGGTAGCTTTTTGGCTTTGCTTTTGGACCAGATGCTTTTGAGTTTGAAGGCTTTTCACTGTCCAACACGGACTTATGAGCCACTCCCACCCTTACTTCATTGCGCATCGGGCGCGCTCCCGTCTTCACCGCTCATGTTTTACAAGGCATAAGCCATAAAGATCACTTGTAAGAGAAGGATCCAAATTTGTTTCAAGTCATTGTTTTTCTCAGAAGCAGTGCCATGTAGATGTTGATGTCTATAGCTACCAAGCTGCACACTTCCAAGGACTTGGCAAGCTTTCAAGAAAAAATTTGCCTGAAGTTATATAGTTTCTGACATCTTCCTTCAGAGTGCAACTTCTGGCAAAGTGGGGTATCCTGAAATGCTTGCCATGGAAACCCTAGCAGATTATAACTTGAAATTTCTTGACATTTCTCAATAGATGTCTCTTCACGAGCAGATGACCTTGGAGAACCAGTGCGATTGCTATCTTGGGACTACCATCGCCGCCAAAGAAACAGTCTGTTTGTCCAAGAGCTGATGGACCATGCTGTGCTTGGCTACGACCTTACGGAATGAACCTAACCCTAATTTTTGGTGTAGGTTCTAGGATGGAAAGTCAGTCGACTTTTCGAGCTGGAATGATGTCGAGATTGCTTTTAAGTTTGACTTCTGTTTGAACTTGTTTGGTGATCCTTTGTTTGAAATGGATGGTATCTGTTTTGAACCCGTCTTCGTGTCGATTTGAATTGTTTTCTGGTTTTAATATTGGTTTCAATGATTGGTGACGGGTGGAGTAGTGAGAAATTATGTTTGAGAATGCTTGGTTCATACTCATGGCCCGGACCCTTGTGGTTATTTGCGGGGGGAGTATTAAATGATTGAAAACTGTTGTTTTTTTTTTATACTTATGACATGGACCCTTGTGGTTATTTACGGGGGGAGTATTGTTGTTGTGACTCCCGGCCCGGACCTAGATAGTTATGCGGGAGGAGTATTAAGAAGTCTGAGTAGTGGTTACTCTCAGCACCTCCAAACGACGCAGGTTGCGGTCTGGGGGGCGTTTGGTTGTAAAAGGCCTCTATATCTCCAGGCCCAGACCTTTTTAGGTTATGCGGGAGGAGTGATCAGGGAGTCGTTGAATATCTCTCTCTCTCACTCTCTTAGTTCAATTGTTATTGAAGTGCTAAAAGTCTGTTCAATCTGTTCTTTTTTATTGGCACGTGGTGCTCGTCTTTTGACACAACATATCCTGTTGGCTGTTGGTATCCCTCTGAATCTACTAGTCTCAATCACGACTTGGTGCGAAGATGTTGGTATCTAACCAGTGGCACACCGTAACCCATGAGATAGATGTGTATCCATATAGCGAGGTTGAAGCACAAATCCATCCCCTATGAGTTGGAGAAGCTGCTCTCTATAGAAAGCCATCTTTGTTCCCAAATCTTGTGTCTGCTCTATCCATGTCCTTTTGGTGTCCAACTGGGTCAGGTCCTCATCAATGAGTCTAGTTATCTCCAGCCGAGTAAGAGATAGCGATGGTGCATCAAAAGAGTACTGAAAGGGTGGCAAGCTGTCATACTGAAGCCATGTATGTGGACCCATGCTGACATCTGTGCATACCAGTATGATGTGTCTCCTTATGACGCTAACTGTCTAGAGGACTCAAGCGCCAAGGGCCAATCTGGCATATCTATCTTTGGCAGTATCCCATAGGCTGCGCATGAAGGAGATTGATCTGGTAAGCGCCTCTTATCTCCATAGCAGGGGTTGCTATGTTCGTTCTAATGATCTCCTGTGGTACGAATGCCTTGGATCTAATCAATTGGGAAATCATAGATACCAAGGGTCTCTCCATGACTCTCCATCCATCGTGACCCACAAGAGGGTCCCCAAAGCTGAACCGCGCAGAGCATAGCTGAAGCTACCAAGGTAATAAAGAGCGAGAGTTTTGTTCGGGGTTCGCAGAACTGATCCTGCGAACACATCCTCTTCAATCCTCCCAAGGCCGCCTAGTTTCTCATGCTCTCGTAAAAGAAAACCTTAGCCCAGTGAAGACTATCCCCAAATACGTGTATGCATCTGTGTACTCCATGACCTCCTGACCATAAGTGAATGTAGGTGTTGGTTTCTTGATCCACTGCGGTGTGGTGTTAAATACCATAACCTTGGTTTTATCAAGGTTAACAGACAATACTCTATCCTCTGGAAGCCTATGTAATGCATCCAAATTTTGTTGCATACCCTTCGGTGAGTCAGAGATATACACAATATCATGTGCATATAACAACAATGGAATCCATGTCCATGCTAGCTGGGCACCTTTGTCACCCTCTCTATCAATTTAATTCGAACCCTCACCTCTTATCACCCTCTCTCTCAATGTAATCTGAAACCGCATCTACATACGTACCAAATAGAGTAGGAGATAGTGGACAGCCTTGTTTCACTCCAATAGTGGAGTGAACTAAGTCAGATATCCCCTCTAGAGTACGTACATGTCCCATCACGTACATGGCCCATCATTGATATGTAAAGGGCCATGATCCCCCGAATCAATTGATTGAGGACTTCCATCTCATGTAGTCTGCGCATCAATCGGGCTATGGACACCATGTCAAATGCTTTGTGAGAATCCACAAAGCTAAAATAGATCCGTCTCCCATGTGTCCTATTCTCCTCAATGATGGTTGTGAGTGTCAGAATATGGTCAAGAGTGGAGAAGCCTCTCTTGAAACTGGCTTGTCCGGTTGCCTGTATGCCCTCATTGTCTGCCCATTTGCTCAAATGTTGCTCAAGGATAGATGCATACAACTGTGCCAATGTGTGTCCAATCATAATAGTATAGTAGTTTCCAGGCACTGTAGGATCCCCTGCGTTGAAGATAGGCACAATAGTAGACACTCTCCAAGTCTCAAGTAGACCTTCACACATGACTTGATCGAACAAAATTGCAAGAACCTCTGTCAACATATCTCTAGCATGTATAAAGTGCTCTGCTGCTAGACCATTATGATCATATGCTCTCCTTGTCTTCATCCTGTCAATGGCTGTCTTTACCATGTTAGTGCTAAAGAAAGTACTCGTAGATGGGCATGGTGCATGAGGAACTGGAAGGGGTGTCTGTCTAGGGATCCTATATAAGGATGTTTCATATTGACCCCACACATCAAGGGAGGTAATCACTAGAGGAAGAGAGTGCTCATGAAAGAGACACCATGCCTCTCGAGAGTCTCTACTCAAGAACAATTGGTATAAATCTCTCTCCATCTGAGCTAGGAATGCTCGGTTCTTCTGCCACACAAGGCGTCGGAAGGCTATTTGAGATTGTCTGTGGTTGATGACCCCTAGGAGAAGATCACTCTAAAGTTGTGCTCCCGTCTCCTTGCATTCCTCGTCATACCAAGTGTTTCGAGGCATGTGCTTAAGAGTGTGAGAGTCTATCAAGCCCCATATCATTGATGTCTAGCTCTCTTAGTATCTCATCTAAGGTATCATAAAAAGTTGATTGATGGTTTGAGAGAGAGAGGAGAGGGGTGGGAGGGGGTGGGGTTTCAAAGAAGACAAAAAACGCAAGAGATGTGTGAAACCGTCCATAACCATCATGAATAGGGTATAGATGCCCATGGCATAGCTCCTAGCCTACCATGTGCCTGTATAGGGGTGAGAGATGCAGGTGGGCAAATCACCCAACAACCCTACACAAATCTATAGGGGCACCTAAGAAATAAATATAGGGCATTAGACATAAAACGAGGCCCAAAATTGGGATATTGGACAAACATATATCCTACCGTATTATGCGCGCAGTTGTTTTTGATAGACCGCACGCACCACCACCACTGTGGATAGGGAGGTAGCATCCTACCATGCACAAAATGAACGCCAATCGGGAGTGGCTTTAAGTATGCTCGTACGCTATTGGTAGAGTTGTGAGTGGTCCGACCGACAACACCCAAGCGATTCCATGGCTAGTACTGCAGCTCCAAAACGCAAAGCAGCAGCCCCGGAAAATGCAAGGCTGGCCTAAAAACACAAATGGAGGATGTTGGTTTGGTAGAGAGAGAGAGAGAGAGAGAGAGAGAGAGAGAGAGGTGGCAACGATCAACCCTCCTTAACCACCCTCAAACACAGAGACCGAATGAGTTATACTACACATGATAGAGTGCTTGTAACGGACTTGGACACTCCAAGTCGAGAATCTATGGCGAGACCACAAATAATCACTTCAAAACAGTTCACAATTGATTCGATATTGGCCCGGGCGGAGTTCCATGCCTAGAGATATTTGCCTCAAAGACTGGCGCCCCTTTCGGTATTTCTTTTTGTATTAATCTGCAACTCAAAGGTACAACCAAGTCACCGAGACTCACTCTCAGGCTCTGCGTCTAGATGCTCTGAGAAGTGAGAGCCCAAAGACTATTTTAAAGTTTTACAAGAGCTTCCAAAAGCAGATCCCAAAAGCTGAAAATCAAAAGCTTTTAAAATAAAGCACTTCCAATGTTCTCCTCACAAGCCATTACAGGGGAATTAAAAAAAAGCATAAAGCTTTCCCTCTCTCTTGCAACTTGCGTGGCCAAAAGCAAAGCAAAAACTGCCGCTGCTTTTTTTTCTTGGTGCCACAATTTCCGCTGCAAAACGCGAGCGTCCGTACAACTTGCCACATGTCATGCCGAGCCGGCAGTCAGCCACATCAGCATGTCCAGCAACGTCATCATTTTTGCAATCCTTGCCAGAGGGTGTGTGTGTGTACTGGGCAGCCATGTCACCGAGTTGTGACATACGTCCCTCTTGAAAGCATTGTAATCGCCCTCGATTACGCATGCAAAATAGATAGAATCCATAATTTGTCTTAGCAGACACTGACTGTTAGTACCGACGCACTAGGAACACACATCTAGCACATGTACCGATTGACAGTCGCATTACAAGACATCACAAGACAAATCACATTCAATATTCATTCGGAACTCAGACCATGATTTATCGGCAATGCAATTAGCAATCGCATCTAGATCCATTGAAGACCTCATAGATGCCCGATTGACTAATCCCTATTGCAACCATGTCTATCGAGATCATTTAGACCAAAATGTTGCAGTCATTTCGTTTGTCGATTCCCACACTTAAACAAGTCAAGAAAAAATCAGTTTCATATTTTTCGGAATTCCATTTCATAAAGTCATACAGTAGAATACTGTCAGCTCTCAGTATCCCTGAAGCTCAAAGAGACATCAGTGACTCTAGTATCAAAAATCAAGGCATCAGTTGACAAAGGAGCGGAGTAACTCCCCTCTTGTGCAAACCCACTGCACCATATATCCGGCCAAGCTGAATTCGGGGTTCCATTTGGAGTAGACTATGCTAAACCAAAAGCTTCAAGGTAAAGTTTCACAATCTAAGGAGTATCTACTAGGTCCTCCTGCTCTATCCACTTTGAATCCAATGCAAGATAGTTCTTGAATTTAATCAAGAACCACCTTCTCACTTTACCCTTATTCTTTCTGTCCTTATGTGTCAATATCTGTTCAGGAACAAGGATCTCCTCGTTTTCTTCCACTTCCGGTTGCTCATCTGGCTCCCCATCTTTGGGCACATCACCTTTAAAAGGTTTCACGAGACTCACATGAAATGCATTATGAATCCTCCAAGTATCAGGCAGTTTCAATTGGAAGGAGACATCATTGATCTTTTCAGAGATCTGGGAAAAGTCCGTAGTATCTCATACTAAGCTTTGGAAAAAGCCTCTCCTTTTCCTTTTTCTTTCTCAGGCGTGCCTTCTCAAAACGTAAGAGCACCCAAACATTCTCCTTCAATTTCAAATCACGATGATGGCGATTTGCTGCCTTTTTTTATCTTTCCTGAGATTTCTGCAAAGCCTTCTAGACCTTGGCAAAAGCCGTGTCCAAATCACGCGTGTACTCATCGGCTTCAAAAATCTCATCTTTCGTGCTTAGGAAGGGTGGAACCTTCACAACACCTTCAATAATCTCGAATGACGTCTTCCCCGTCGAAGAGTGTATTGTGTTGTTGTAGGCAAATTCCACGAAAGGTAGATGCTTTTCCCATTGAATATTCTGATCCAGGATGTATAAATCTAAAACCACTGAATTGGCAATCTCAGATTGCCTGTCAGTCTGCGGGTGGAAAGATGACGAGAACTACAACCGTGTGCCAATGTTCTCCCAAAGTGCCTTCCAAAACAAACTCGTGAATCTGGGGTCCTTGTTGGAGACAATCATCTCGAGTATGCCATGTAATCTGAAGGTTTGGGCCACAAACAGTCTCGCTAAGTGATCCAACTTGACTGTTTTCTTCACTGGAATGAAATGAGCCTGCTTGCTAAATCTGTCAATAACAGTTCAGATACCATCATGGCCACTTTAAGTTCTTGGGAGATAAAAAATAAAATCCATTGCAATAATTTTCCAGGGGCGGTTGGGTATGGGCAAAGGCTGTAATAATCCCTGTGCTTTATGCCTGTCAAACTTGACCTTCTGGCATACCAAGCAACTGCGCACAAACTCGTCCACATCCTTCCCGAGTCTTGGCCAAAAGAAGTATCTCTCCCACCCCTTTCAAGGTGGTAAAAATGCCGCGATGACCCGTAAAAGGCGGACACTGGCATTCGATCATAACCTTTTCCTCAACGGCTGTGTAACACACAACTTGGTTTTTCTCATCAAGTAGTCATCCTGAATGGAATATCCTGCTATTGTCTCCTCATCCCGTATCCATGCGAAAGTGTCTGCAAAATCGTATCCGTGGCATACTGATCGACATATCCTTGAAGCTCATATGGTGTATTGCGGAAATAGCCAAAACCAACGGCTTCCGAGACAAAGCATCTGACACACCAAATTCTTATGTCCCTGCACATGGACAATCTGGAAGTGAAACTATGACAAGGTGTTCGCCCACTGCATCTGCTTTTCTAGAAGTAGCGTAAACTCTGATGGTCTATAAAGACAGTAAAATCCGCTCCGAGTAGGTAATGCCGCCACTGAGTAAGAGCATGGATAACAACGAAAAGATCTTTCTTATAAATTTGTGTTGTCAATTCCGGCCTTGAGAACAATAGGCTCTTGTAAGCAATGACATGGCCTTCTTGCATTAAGACCGCACCCAGACTATGACCACAAGCATCACAATATACTTCAAATGACTTCTGCAAGTCCGACAAAGTCAAAACTGGTCCCGTAGTCAATTTCTTTTTCAATGTTTGAAAGGCAGTCACCTCTGTGGGTCCCCACGAGAAAGGGACTCCTTTCTGTGTCAAGATATGCAAAGGGGAAGCAACCTCTGCAAACTTTCAAATGAACCGCCTGTAGTACGAACATAGTTCGAAGAAGCTTCTAACTTCATGGACATTCTTCAAACCGGGCCAATCACGGATAGTCTCTATCTTGACTGGATCCATCTGCACTCCCGCTGTTGAGACAATGTGTCCCAAAAATTGTATCTGTGGTATAGGAAAAATTCACTTTTCTTCGTATTAATCGTCAACTTGTGATCTCTTTCCGCATCTCCGAATGCAGAGGAAGTCGATTGATCTCTGCCTGAAGCCATAAGTGCCGCAAAAAAAGTATCGGATATTCCGTAGAAGAGAAATCGGTCGTGCTCTGATACCACTGTAACGGACTTGGATACTCCAAGTCGAGAATCTACCACGACACCACAAATAATCACTTCAAAACAGTTCACAGTTCACAATTGATTCGACACTGGCCCGATGGAGTTCCGTGCCTAGAGATATTGGCCCCAAAGACTGGCGCCCCTTTCGGTATTTCTTTTTGTATTAATCTGCAACTCAAAGTACAAGCAAGTCGTCGAGACTCACTCTCAGACTCTGCGTCCAAATGCTCTGAGAAGTGAGAGTCCAAAGACTCTTTTAAAGATTTACAAGGGATGCCAAGAGAAGAGCCCAAAAGCTGAAAATCAAAAGCTTTTAAAATAAAGCACTTCCAATGTTTTCCTCACAAGCCATTAGGGAAATTAAAATAAAGCAAAAGCTTTTTCTCTCTCTTGCAACTTGCGTGGCCAAAAGCAAAGCAAAAACTATTGCTGCTTTTTTTTCTTGTTGCCACAATTTTCGCCGCAAAACGCGGGCGTCTGTACAACGTGCCACATGTCATGCCCAGTCGGCAGTCAGCCACGTCAGCATGTCCAGCCACGTTATCATTTCTGCAATCCTTGCCAGAGGGTTTGTGTGTGTGTATTGGGTAGCCACGTCACCGAGTTGTGACAATGCTCATAGCCTACCCCACAGGTCACTGCCCATACAAAGATTAGAGGTGTAGGTGGAGAAAATCAAATGGTACCTTGGACATAAAACACGCAACCCAACAAAGATGCAACCTAAATGCTATGTAATGAGTGGCTAGCCCGGAAGACACTCTACGACACTAGGCATATATACACAAGAAGATTTAGAAATATTCTCATGTAAAAAAACGAGTCTTTTTCAATGTTTTTCATACAATGCATAACATCATGAGCTTCTGCTCGAGAAGCACCACATACCTAGCTAGGTACGATTGGGGGCAGGGGATCACCGGCCCCCCCACCGGGCCGGCGGTCCCCTGCCCCCAATCGTACCTAGCTAGGTATGCGGTGCCTCCCGCACAGAAGCTCATGATGTTGAGGTAAGTCACAATGTGGGAATTATTGTGAGAATTTGTCCAAAACTTCTTGTGATGCAAATATGCCCTAGAATAAGGTGGAAGTAGCAATACACATGGGCCCATATCACTATTCCCCCGGGGCTTGTATGTAGATGTTGAAGAAGATTAATTCCAATGCGCCTTCACAAGTTGAGGTTATGGCATCCCAACATGACTATTCAAGAGCATCATGGTTGTGGTACAATCAATTGCTTCTCTGACCCATATGACTTGTACAAAGATTTTGTTAACCTTGGATGACTATTGACAAGAGGTTAAAGAGTCTTAATATAAAATGCCATTTGGTTTCATTGCACACTGGTGATCCTTTAAAGCATGTGATTGAATCTCTTGGAAGGGTACTATCTAGAGGGTGAATGAAGGTGGCAATGTTAAAGCTGAGAGGGAAAGATGTTTCAAGTTTTGAAAGTTGAGAGATGGTACAAGTTGAATGGTTTTCAAAAGTTAAAGTTATGACTTTGGAAAATTTTGAGAAAAACGGTTGTCTATATGGAAAGGGTGTTCTTAGTTTTTAAAAGGTAAGGATATAGGTTTAGTAGAGTAACAACAACCACATTTGATTGCTCTTACAACAGTATATGGATTTAACAAAAGTAGCAAGGGATCTTGCATAGAAGGGTGGTTTGAGGTGAGATATTACAATTAAAGTATTTCTTTAGGGAATGGTTTGGGTTAGCTGAGTCTAGTTTCAATGAGGATCATTTTAGATTGCCATTTTGGGTTGGTAAAGAGATTAATAGGTAGTTCTAATGTTAAAGGTAAGCTCAAATAACATAGGGGTTCGTTGCCTGTTGGGTTAAAGGCCCGTGTGTCCGACTGTCCGTTGTTCAGCCGTCCATGTACAGCCATTCATTTACTCATTCATAATAACTATACTCATAACACTACATATTGTAGTGTGAGTATCGCCCCGCCACACACTGTGTCTATCTCCTTCTTCGTGCTGGCTCTCTGTGTGTGTGTGTGCTCTCCGATCCCAACAAGTGGTATCAGAGCTTGGTAGTGAGAGCATTGAGAGCTTCATCATCATTGTTGAGTGTGTTGAAAATTGCTGCTGTTTCATTGCCGTTTTTCGGTTTCGCGCACGCGCGCATTTCTAAAGAGCAGAAGGTTTTTCTGAGCTTGGCATTGGAAGGTTCAGCACTCTGCGAGTATTTTCAGTAGGTGTCCTGGAGTTTAACCCCCCTTTCGGAGCCATTCGTGCCATCAGAAATCTCATCCGAGCTACAGACTAGGAGCTGCGTTTTTCAGCTCTCATTGGTAGTTTTCTGCTACCAGAGCTTCCATAGCCATTACAGGTGCCATTGTTGTAGTGTCTTCCACTTACGTGAGCCCACAGCTCATTTGAGAGTGTGTAGCCTCTTCTTGGAGTGGCCTCATACACACAGATAGAGTGGGAGTTTGGCGACATTGTCTTCTTCGACTACAGGTACAGGTACATGTGCAGGTACAGGTACAGGTACAGGTACAGGTTACAGGTTACAGGGAGCTTTGGATACAGGTTTCTTCTGTGGTTACAAAACATGTATTTTGACTGTGGGACAGCCATGTATATGGTTGTGGTTTGAGTGGGAGATTCTACTCTTCTGGGCAGTCTGTTTATGCGTGTTCTTGAGCTACAGGTTGACATCATCTATGTATGTTGATGGATGTGGATATGGCAGTTTGACAGACACTCTTTATGCATGATATTGTGGAGATTTGGTTCACTTATACATAGAGCGGGTTTGCTCTTGCTTGCAGTGTTGCGGTTTGAGTACGGACAGGTACTTGGTTGACAGTAGAGATTGGACTTCGTTGAGCTTGTGCATTGGTTATATGCTCACTTGGATCCATTTATGCTCACGGATTTGTGTAAGCTTGGTCAGCTTATGTCTCTATTGTGGTTATTCAGACATGGAGTATGTTTATGCCTCTATGACAGCTCATTGTTGATGCATTTTGTGGCACAGTTTGCCTAGGCCGGTTGAGTTACAGGTGTCATGGGTTTATGCATTTGTTTGTGGATTTCTACGTACGTTTTTTTTTTAACCATATTATGGGCTGATTTATACTCTATGCGTTTGCTCTTTGATTGAGCAGCAGGTGTTGTCAGATTTGCAACACTACTTTGTTGTGGCAGTTTGTTGGTTGGTTACAGGTTTCTCATTGTTGCATTCTTGTTGTAATGGGCACTAAAGAGGACACAGTTTTCAATATTGAGAAGTTGGATGGTGCTAACTTCTCATATTGGAAAGATCAGATTTGGGATGTCTTGGTGCAGAAGAAACAGATTCGACCTCTAAAGTTGCAGGGAGTTAAGCCAGAGAACATGGAGAGGGATGATTGGGAGGAGTTGGATGAGATGTGCAGGTCTACCATTAGGCTTTCCCTTTCAAAGTCTGTTTATTACAATGTGAAAGATGCACAGGGTGGAGCTTATGAGCTATGGCAGCGGATTTGCGATATGTATGATAAGCATTCGGCTGCTTCTATGGTGTATTGGATTAAAAATCTTATTGATTTGCGAATGGAGTAAGGTGCTTCCATGAATGCGCATTTGAATGAGTTCAATACAATTTTCAGCCAACTTGCTACGCAGAAAATTACGTTTGAGGACAATGTAAAAGCTATGTTTTTACTTGTCACGTTGCCTGAGTCATGGGACACATTTAGGACAGCCATAAGTAACTCGGTTCCTGCGGATGAGTTGACAAGTACTAATGTGGAGTCTAGTCTTCTCACGGAAGAGATTAATCGAAAGAATAATGCAGGTAGTAAGTCTTCTAGTGCAATGGTTGTCAGAGGCAGGACTATGGACAAGTATAAGTCCAACAGGGGTAAATCTAGAAGCAAGTCCCGTGCAAGCACAAGTAAAAAGGATGTGGAATGTTTTCATTGTGGTAGAAAAGGCCATTTCAAAAAGGATTGCTACAAGTGGAAAAGGGAAAATGGAGATGGTAAGAAGAAAGACCATGATGCTAAGGACAAGCCTAAATCCAATGTCAAGATTGAGGAGTTAAATGCAACACAGGGAGAGTGTAGCTCTCAAGATGACCATGTATGTGCTCCGACTAGTGCTACTAGTGAAGAGCTTGGTGATGTGTTGCTTGCATCCCATTTTGATGACGCTTTTCTTCTCACTCATGAGAGTAGTATGCCTATGGATTGGGTCATTGACAGTGGTGCTTCTTTTCACGTTACGCCTCATAGGTCGTGGTTTCATGACTATGATGCTTCGAGAACAGGTACTGTCAGGATTGCCGATGGGCATTCTATGCAGATGCATGGCATTGGGGATATTCATTTGGCTATGCCAAACTCTACTACGTTTGTCTTGCAGCGTGTGCGTCATGTGCCGGCTCTTGCAAAAAGCTTGATTAGTGTGGGTCAGTTGGATTCACTTGGTTTCAATGTATCTTTTGGTGATGGAGGTTGGAAGATCACTAAGGGCAGCCTTGTTTTGGTTAAAGGTGCTAAGAGGAATACGTTGTATTCCCTTTGTGTAGCTAGTGTGGCTGATCACATTGTGGGGATCACTGAGCAACCTCCTGTTTCTTTATGGCATCAGCGTTTGGGGCATATGTCACTGAAAGGTTTGAAGTTGTTGGCACGTGCGGATTACATTCCCGTTTCAGATTTTGGTGGTTTTGAGTTTTGTGAGCATTGCCTTTATGGTCGACATGCTCGGTCTTCTCATAAGAAAAGTGTTCCACACAGATCTTTGGAAAAGCTAGCTTTGGTGCATAGTGATGTATGTGGGCCGATGCCCAATGCTTCTCTTGGAGGTGCTATGTACTTTGTTACGTTCATTGATGATGCTAGCAGGAAGGTATGGGCATACCCCATTCGTAAGAAGGATATGGTGTTTGATATATTTAAGCAATGGTTGGCTCTTGTTGAGAACCAATCAGGTTGTAAGTTGAAGTGCTTACGTACGGACAATGGGGGTGAATTTATGTCTCATGCTTTCACAACATTATGTGTTGAGAAGGGTATACGGCGCGAGCTTAGTGCTCCCTATACACCTCCTCAAAATGGTGTGGCAGAGCGCATGAACAGGACTATACAGGAAAAAGTCCGTAGTATGCTTTCTATGGCTGGTTTGTCAAATGGATTTTGGGCTGAAGCTGTTGCCACTTCTGTGCATTTGATAAATCGTTCACCTAGTGTTCCTTTGGGCTTCAAAGTGCCTGAAGAGGTATGGACAGGTTTGCCACCTTCGTATGGTCACCTTCGTGTTTTTGGCTGTGAAGCTTATGTACATGTACCAAAGACAAAACACAGCAAATTGGATCCAAAGAGCAAGAGATGTATCTTCTTGGGTTATGGTAGCTCTGGTGAGATGGGTTATCGATTGTGGGATCCTATTGACAGGAAGATTGTGCGCAGCCATGATGTTGTTTTTCATGAGGACTCTATGTATAGAGCATCACCGCGAACGGTTGAGGTTCGGCGTGTGATATTTGAGGAGGATGGTCATCGGTATGATGGTCCCATGGCTGCTCGTGGGCAGCCCATTGACCCTCAAGTGGGAGATCAGCCCTTGTTGGGAGATCATGTAGATGTGGGACAGCCAGATGCACCTCCTGCACAGTCTTTGAGGCGTTCAGAGCGGCGTGCAAGACAGCCTCAGCGTTTTGTGCCTTCTATGGATTATGTATTGTTGACTGATTGCGGGGAGCCATCATGTTATGATGAGGCCATGTCTAGTGTTGACAAGCTCAAGTGGGAGTAGGCTATGCAGTCAGAGATGGATTCGTTGATCCAAAATGAAACGTGGGAGCTTACTCCTTTGCCAAAGGGTAAGAAGGCACTACCATGCAAGTGGGTTTACAAGATAAAATTGTGTTCAATGGATGCAAAGCCTAGGTACAAAGCAAGGCTTGTGGCTAAAGGATTCAAGCAACAGAAGGGCATTGATTTTGACGAGATCTTCTCCCCAGTGGTGAAGATGTCTACTTTGCGTATGCTGTTTGCTTTGGTAGCTACAGAAGACGTGGAGTTGAAGCAAATGGATGTAAAGACAGCTTTCTTACATCCGGACTTGCACGAGGATTTGTACATGGAGCAACCAAGTGGGTTTGTTATTCATGGTTCAAAGAAGATGGTATGCCGGCTTCTTAAGACCTTGTATGGGCTGAAGCAATCATCTCGTGAATGGTATCGTAAATTTGATGCATTCATGAGTTCATTGGGTTATGTACGCAGTTATGAGGACCCATGCCTCTATACTCGCAAGGCTGCAGATGGTAGTCTTATTGTTTTGGTTTTGTATGTGGATGACATGCTGATCGCAGGGAAGTGTATTTCTGATGTGGATGCCTTGAAACATAGGCTACATGAGACCTTTGCCATGAAGGATCTTGGGGATGCTAGTCATATTTTGGGTATGCGGATCACTCGTGATCGTTCTCGCAAGATGCTCTTTCTTAGTCAGAAAGAGTACATTGACAAGGTGCTTGAGCGTTTTCATATGGAAGGGGGGAAGGCCATTAGTACCCCGTTGCCTCCATATGTAAAACTCAGCCATGATGACTGCCCTCAGACAGATTTGGAGACTACAGAGATGTCTCCGATTCCCTATGCGTCAGCTGTTGGTTCCTTGATGTATGCCATGGTGGCTACGCGTCCAGATCTTGCTCATACAGTTGGTGTGGTTAGCAGGTACATGTCTAACCCGGGCAAGCGTCATTGGGATGCAGTGAGAGGTATTCTCAGATACTTGAGAGGGACTTCAGAGTTGTCCCTATGTTATGGTGAGAAGGATATGTATGTTTGCGGATATACAGATTCAGACTATGCAGGGTCAGTGGACTCGAGGAAGTCTACTAGCGGCTATGTGTTCACAGCTGCAGGTGGACCGATTTCGTGGGCGTCACGTTTACAGCCATGCGTTGCTTTGAGCACTACAGAGGCTGAATATATGGCTGCCACTGAGGCTGCCAAGGAGGCCGTATGGCTCTCACGAATAGTGGGAGATCTTGGTATGGCTGGTGATGCTCCGATTCTACATTGTGATAGCTAGAGTGCCATAGCGTTGGCACGGAATCTTGTCTTCCATGCGAAGACAAAGCACATTGAGGTGAGGTATCACTTCATACGAGAGGTGCTAGAGGACAAGCGCATAGAGCTTGTCAAGGTACACACTGATGATAACCCTGCTGATCTACTCACGAAGTCGTTAGCCTCACAGCGGTTTGCACACTGTAGATCGCTGATGGGTATGGCTTGACTTCTTTTGCTGTACTTTGGCCACTTTAAAGGCACACTGCCTTTAAGTGGGAGATTGTTGGGTTAAAGGCCCGTGTGCCCGGCTGCCCGTTGTTCAGCCGCCCATGTACAGCCATTCATTTACTCATTCATAATAACTATACTCATAACACTACATATTGTAGTGTGAGTACCGCCCCGCCACACACTGTGTCTATCTCCTTCTTCGTGCTGGCTCTCTGTGTGTGTGTGCTCTCCGATCCCAACATTGCCTTTGTAGAGATGTTGAAATACGGATAGGGAATCACAAAGCTTAAGCTTTTTTTTGAAGAAACAAAGGGCCCCTTGTGTTCAGAAATAAGAACTTGCCCTCAACTTTTGGAGGAAGCCTGAAGGGGTTCTTAGTGGGTGGTTATGCAAGCTAGAGCGTATAGGTTTTGCAAGGGGGTTACCTTCAAATAAGAAGGGTTGGAATGGTCAATCATGTAAGGGTGAAAAATTGACCCATTTTGTTCGTGGATGGTATAACGTGTAATCTTTGCTTTCAGGACTATAACCAATAAAAATGCCTTATCATCTAATTTTTTGTACTGCATTTGTGGCACCAAAGCATAAGCTAAAAAAACAAAGACGCACATGTTATCAATCGATGGCTTTTATCAAGCCATGCTTCTTGAGGAGTCATAGACTACAAGGCTTTGGTAGGACACTTGTTAAGTACATAAGTAGCATACATGACAACATCAAGCCAAAATGAATGTGGTAAAGCTTGACTCTTGACCATACATCGTGCCATCTCCATAAGCGACCTATTTTTTATTTCAACAATATGATTTTATTATGGTGTATAGGAACTTCACATTGGTGTTTTATCCCACGACTAGTCAAAAACGCATTAAATTCATGAGACATATACTCCCTCCCCTTGATCTAAACAGAGTCTGTCCATAGTACATTTAGAGACATTTTCAACCATAACATGATATCCCATCTCTCCATCTGTACCATAACAAAGGAAAATGCACTTGTGTGACTTTGATCTAGCCTTTTTCAAAGGTTTTTGGACATATGTGCATATGCCTCGCATACAAGACACAAAAATGATCATAATGTGGCTTCTTTTTGGACCAACTCTACTCTAGAATCTGGTAATTCAATGGTGTACTACGTGAATTGTCAATGATATGCACCGCTGTCGGTTTTGCCTCTACCCAAAAACCTTCAGTCAGCTTCACTGTAGAAAGCATGGGTGTAAATCAAACTTGAATCATTCAACTCATTCCTTTTGCAACTCCATTATGATTAGGCATGTAAGGTACATTAAGCTGCCTCTTGATACCTCTCTTGCTTCAAAAATTCTCAAACTCCTTGGAGATGTATTCTCCACCATTATCAATCCTCAAACTTTTTATCTTCTTGCCAAACTGATTCTCTACTAATGCTAAGAATTATGTCACAAAGAATAAACCCACACCTTTCTAGTGGATCTTTTATGAAAGTCACAAAATACCGAGCTTCCCCTAGAGGCTTAGTCGGAATAGGACCACAAATGTCTCTATGGACAAACTCTAGTGGCTACAAATGCTTCCTATTTAATGGCGATGAGTTCTTCCTAGTTTTTTTTACCTTAGATACAATGCTCATTGATAGAAAAATCAAAAAAATTTAACATAGACAAGTACCCAAAATATGTTAGTTTTTTCATTCCTTTTTGGCTCATAAGGCCTAGCCAACTATGCCACAACTCAGTATACTGCTGCTCCTTTATGGAAATAGAATCCTCTTTTGCACACAAAACAAACATGGAGTAAAGTGTTCCATGCTTTCTACTTGTATTACATGGCTTTTTGACTAGGTAGAGTAGCACCCGATGATCTACAAAGAACCAAACTTATTTGCCAATAAGTAGTGTCTAAACTTTTTGATAGCAGATGATAGATTTACTAGCAAATTGTGTGGTCTTGCAGAATTTAGTAGAATCAAGCCCAAAACTAGGAGATAACTTAAGAAATGAGATTCATGACAACCAAATCTAGTTGGTATTGGATCAAGTGGTCAATTATCTTATTCCTTTAAGCATTGTAAGTCTTTATGTATCTTAAATCAGGCCGAATACTTGCAAATCAAGGATTTAATAGAGAAACTAAGAGTAGAGGGTTGACTGAAGAGAGTGTCAACCAAGGGCTATGATTTAAGTACATCTTAACCTTTTATAAAACCAATACCCATGGAGATTAGATTTATCTAGACCCCAATGAGGAGTATGCTGCTTGCATTGATGACCATGGCATTGAGTTTGAAAAGGAGGTTAGAGCCAACAAGCACGAAACTTTCTACATGGATAGAAATGGAACTCAACACTTGAAAATTATAAATATTGACACTGTGGATGATTGGAGATTAGAATTTGGCACACTAATTTTAAACATGACAACCAAGGAAGGACCACCAATGCTTGAATTGGAAGGTTATGAGCAAGTGGACATAAAGCCATTAAAGTGTATAAAGACTGATAACTCACAACTAGGAGTCTACTATCGGGAGAAAAAAAATGCAAAAAACTTGTTGTGTGGATAGCTCATGCCATGCCAAACCCACAACTAGGAGTCTACTATCGAGAGAAAAACAATGCAAAAAACTTGTTGTGGATAGCTCATGCCAAGCCAAAATTCTTAGCACCTTTGAAGATCATGTATGTTTTTAAGGTCGGGGAGAAAGAATCATTAGATCTTCCCTTGTATCTCTTTAGGGATTGTTTCAATAATAATTTTGTTATTATGACCCCTAAAGAAGTAGAATAGACCAAATGTTAGGGTTATTCAATCAAAAATTGGATTGTGAGAATTTGATCGTGAAATGGCTCAAAAGGTTGAGAAAATGGAAAAATCACTTGCCAATATGGCTAATCAATGGGGCGGTACATCCCATGAAACCCACCTTAGGGATGAAAATTGGGTGAGAGAACAAAACCCATCTTAAACGAAAGAAAATCGAGTGACACTAATGGTAGTAAAGAGCTACATGAGTCACTACTACCCACCAACATGTTTGAAGGATTAGATGTAGGACCACTGGCCAGAAGAGCATAATCAAAGAGTTAGACTAGCAAACCTTTAAAGAAATACAATGGATTTGAGGATCCAATTGACCACTTAGGTAAGTGCAAAGGGCTAAGAGGATTTTTGACTTCCATACACAATTTGAGGGATTTGGAATAACTTGACAAAAAGGATTTGACTTGGTTTCAAACCATCCCCCCTAGAACCATTACAGATCTAACCACATTGACTAAGAGGTTTGTTGCCGCTGTTTCAAAATTGGAAACTAAGCATAGCACAATAGCACAATTTGTAGCTTCAAACAAAAACAAGGAGAATTTGTGAGGGATTTTTTAGGAGAATGATGCAATACAATCACACATACCCATAATTGAAAGTTTCAGTTGAAGAGAGGCTTGTCTCATTATTTCTTGGAGGTCTACTCAATAAAGCATTGCATGCTATGCTCTATAGCAAAAAATACACAACCTTGGAAGCCTTTCTTAGAGATAGATAATGAGAGAGCTTGAGCTCCTACAAGCATGTGCATGCACACACATACACACACAAATGGAGGCAAGTATTTTACTTCTTCTTCTCTACTTACTTAAGATAAGAAGTATAAAAAACATAAAGGAGAAAGTGCAAAATAAGAGGAAACTAATACATCGGTTTAGTACGAACCGCTAGTGAGTGAGCTGGATGGATAAGTATCTTGTCACTCTGGTAGGTAGACCAAATCTGTGTGGTCCAACGATAGTATCATTGGCAAAGATATGTGTATTTACCAAGGCGTGCCAATGATTGATGACTGTCAGCTAGAGTCATCTAGGAGTAGTACATGTTGAGCTTGGCATCTCAACACTCCCCCTCAAGCTCAACACCATCTCATTTATGCCAAGTATCACTTGAAACCACCACAGATTCTGTGCTCCAAGGTCCTTCGTGAAGATATCTGCAACCTTCTCATCCATTTTCATGTACTCGAGGTCAATGTTTCCTGTGAAGCGAGTGGGTGCGCGGGAGTGTGAGTGCAGGAGTGTGAGCGCAATAGTGTGGGTGTGGAGCAGTTGTGGATGATAGTCCACAACCCCTTATTCTTTTATGTTATGTAAATGAATAAGGTAGGTTAAATGGACGAGCCCGATGCCCCCCGACCTATGTGGCCTGCACCCTTATAGTCTCCCACTTGAAGGCCATATTGGCCCAAGTGGCCTATATTAGTACAAACCTATACAAATGTGAATCATCATGAGGCCTCACCCTATGCCCACCATTTCAATGCAATGTGCGAATTTCTTTGTGTCTAAGATCTTCATAAGAGCATCGGCAGGGTTGTCATCCATGTGAACTTTGGCTAACTCAATGCATTTGCTAGCCAAAATATCGCATATCACATGATACATGATCTCAATGTGTTTTGACTTGGAATGAGACACGTGGCTCTTTGCCACCGCAATTGCACTCTGGCTGTCACAATGTAACATTGGAGTCTGGTGTATATTGAAGGTCTCCCACTAGAGGAGATAACCACATAGCTTCCTTGCTGGCACTGGAAACTACAACATACTTAGCCTCAGTAGTGGAAGACGAAGTGCAATTTTGGAGACATGATCTCTAAGAGACTACCGCTCTAGCAAACAAGAAAATGTAGCCAGATATGGATCTCCTAGTGTCCACACAACCCGCATAATTGGAATCAGTGTATCCAACTATGGATGCATCACTGTTCCCAAAGTGTAAGCACTTGCTGGTTGAACCCTTGATGTATCTCAAGATATGATTCACTGCTTCCCAATGCTTTCTGCCTGCTGACCACTGTCACTGCAAATGCAATATTGGTCATGTGCTAACCATGGCGAACATGAGACTGCCAAGTGCTGAAGAATATGGCACCTTTTTCATCTCTGCCTTTTCAACATCTGATTTGGGCAATCATTCTTGCTAAGTTTTACATATGCAGCCATTCCCCTCCTTGCATGTTAAAATGTTGCATGATCTTGTGAATATACTCTTCCTTTCATAGATCAAGTATTCCATGCTTACAATCTCTCTTGATACGCATACCAAAGAAATGATCACCAAAATATTTCATGGAAAACTGCTTGTTTAAGGCATTCTTGAGAAGTGCATTCTCATCTTGGAACTTATCGGCAATAAGCATATCATCTACGTACAAGATCATAATGATGAGGAAACCATCATTCAACCTCCTTGTGTATAAGGGGTGATCCTCTTGTCTCCGTACATAAACTTGGGATTGAATGTACTTATCAAACTTGATGTACCATTGCCTTGAACCTTGCTTTAGTCCATACAAAGATTTCTTGAGTCTACACACCAGTTTTGCCCTTGTTGGCTTCTCAGGTTTTATCTCAAAACCTTCTGGCTACTTCATGTAGACATCCTCTTCAAGATCCCCATGAAGAAACGCCATCTTCACATCCATTTGGACCAATTCCATGTCCTCAATGGCTACTAAACCAAGCACAAGACGTAGTGTAGTCATCTTGACTACTGGAGAAAAAATCTTATTAAAATCTATGTCTTTCTTTTTCTTGAAGCCTTTAGCAACCAATCTAACCTTATACTTAGGCTCGGGATCTTCTTCCATGTACTTCTTCTTGTACACCCATTTGCAAGGCAATGCATGTTTGCCCTTTGGTAACTCTGTCGATTCCCAAGTCTCATTGGCTAAAATCGGGTTACAGGCAGATTGCATAGCTCACTCCCACTTCATGCTATCTTCCATATGAATAGCTTCTTTGTAACAAGTGGGCTCATCGTAGTCACTGACTAACACATAGTCCAATCCTGGCTCAAAATGCTCAGGTGCACGAGATGCACGCGTAGATCTCCTCACTACCTAACTATTGGATTCTACTCTCTTTAGAGCACTACTAGTGGTAGGAACATCACCAGTATATTGAGTTGGATTTTCCAAGTTTGTGGAGGCTACATCCACAAATAAGAATTTCCAATATTTGACCTCTTTAACAGGCTGTCTATGCATTTTAGACTCATTGAATATCACTTGTGAGATATGAATAACTTTTCTAGATTTCGTGTGCCAGAGACGATATCCAATCTCTCCATTTGTACCATAACCAATGAAGATGCATGTGTGACTCGGGATCCAACTTTTTCCTAAGCTCTTTTTGGCATATGCAAGAATGTCCCACACCCAAATACACACGATCTATCATAATTGGGATGTTTGTCCGTACACATCTCTTGCGGAAGCTTAAAATTCAACGGAGTACTAGGCAATCTATTGATGATGTGTACAACTGTCATAACAGTCTCTCCCCAAAACTCAGGAGGTAAATTCGCCATAGATAACATGGTTGTGACTCTTTCTTGAATTGTACGATTCATATGCTTAGCAATTCCATTCTGACGAGGTGTGTGCGGCATAGTAAACGATCGCCAAATCCCTTGTTTGCTACAAAAATTCTTGAACTTTGTGGAGACATACTCTCCACCATTAGCAGCTCGAAAAGATTTTATCTTTCTACCATATTTGTTCTCAACCATAGCTAAGAATTTCCAAAATGTAGCAAACACTTTGTCTTTCCCCTTTAAGAGGTATACCCACACCTTTCAAGTAGAGTCATCTATGAATGTCAGTAAATATAGTTCTCCCCCTAGGGATTTGTGTGGCATAGGCCCACATAAATCGCTATGAAACAAAGCTAGAGGTTTCCTAGCTCTCGATGTAATGGCGAGAAAGTTTGCCTAGTTTGCTTGCCATAGATGCAATGCTCACATATACTGAAATCAGAATAGTTTAACGTAGGTAAGTAGCCCAAACATTGAAGGATTTTCATTCCTTTCTAGCTCATATGGCATAGTCGGCTATGCCATAACTCAGTGGAAGGCTTCTCGGCTACATAGATAGAACTCTCTTTGATTAAAGAGACATACAATGAACCAGATTTGTGAACTTTTATGACAACCAAATTTGCTTTACGCACCATCCAAGAACCATTGCCAAAAACAATACTATAGCCTAGAGCATCAAGCTGCCCAAATGACACCAAATCCTTAGTCGGTTTAGGAACATGTCTGGCTCCACGAAGCATAAATTCAGTGCCATTTTTCATGCATAACTTGACATCTCCCATACCCCATATATCAAGATGATAGGAATCTCCAAGTTTGATTGAACCATGCATAGCAGTATATGTGGAGAACCATTCCCTATGGAGAGTGACATGGAAACTAGCACCTGAATCAATGATCAAATTTTGTGCATAACACTCATTAAGAGTCAATAATGCATCTGGATGCAATTCAAAAGTGAAAAAAAGCACATCTAATGGCTGTTGCACGTCAAGAACAGCCTTTGGAGGTGGAGATTCAACCACATTGGTCTCCTCTATCTTTACACTGCTCTTTGGAGCGTCAGACTTCACAATAGCTTTTTCTTTTTTACAATGTAAACCATGGTAATCTTTCCTTGAATGGATTTCTTACCCCAATTATAGCATTCTACATTTTTCAAGTCATGACATCGACTCTTGCTACAATTCTAGTGATCCTTACGATCCTGTGAACGACTTCGACTACGTCCACCTCTTTGCCTATGGTGATTATGGCCACTTGCCATATATGCATCTCCATGCTCACTACTATTGAGAGATGGACGTCTAATCTCCTTAGTGAGCAATGCACCAGTAACATCACTGAACTTCAGTTTATCGTGTGGTGCGAAGTTACTAATCACAGTATTGAATGTATCCCAAGAAGAAGGCAAAGAGCATAGCAAGAAAATGGCCTTCATTTCATAATCAAAAGTCAATCCTTTTGATATCAGCTAAGAAAATGCGCTATTGAACTCATTCAAATGTGCAATAACAATGCTACCTTCTTTCATATTCAAACGCATAAGTTTCTTCATCAAGAAAACTTTGTTAGAAGCACTTTTCTCATCCCAAGCTGCACATAGAGAGTCCCAAAGCTTTCGTGCTATAGTCTTGTCCATAATCGTGAAGAATATGGTCTCGCCAAGATGTAATCTAATCGTGGCCATAGCATAGGCATCCAACTTTTTCCATTGATCATCAGTGTAAGCATTCTCTCTATGCTCTTTCAATGGCATTGACAAGCCCTTGTTGACCATGACATCAAGCATGCATTGCTTCCAAATCGTACAGTTTGTGCCATCAAATTTCTTTATGTAGTAGTCTTCCCTTTTTGAAGCACTCCTAGCAGCCATAACTCAAGAGAAAATGACCAAAGATTTATGGCCAAAATTCCTGGGAGAATGTACTACAACCTATATATGTACATCTATGAAACCTGTAGAACCCAACCTATAATGTAGATGCAAAACACTATGCCTCAATAGAAAAGTAATCTACGGTTGGATCTACGGTTGGATCTCCAACGCTAACTCCACATGTAGTGTTGATGCCAAATCTATGCCTCTGAGAAGCGTGCTCAGGAATCGAGTCTCTTGAGAGATCACTAACACAGAGAGTAGCTCCTGTCTGTGTCCCACTAATCAAGCAAGTGTATCCCATTTCTGTCTATATTTGAGAGCGATGTCGATGCCAAAAAAAAATGTCGAATCTCTCTCTCTCTCTCTCTCTCTCTCTCTCTCTCTCTCTCTCTCTGTGCATCTCACAAAAGAAAGTGCTCGACTTACCGAGTGAGGAGCTAGAGGTAAAGAGAGATCCACATGTGTGTATGAGATTGTCAAACCACATGTACCTGTACATGTACATGTACATGTATATACACGTGTCAAAGAATTTGTATCCAATTGTAGGTAGACAATATAGACCACACTCAGAATGGTATGGTATGCCCACACATATGTGTAAAAGTGCCCGAACTATGCACCAATGATGTGCATACACGAGGGTAACAGGTGACTATCACTTTGAGTTGCACATAGGTTTCTCACACACGCCAAGCACGACTATAAATTCAGTGCAATTTTAGCAACAATAGGCTGAAAATTGTGTTGCAAATACACCTATAAAAACTTCTCTAAAGTACCTGATACCTGTGGTGTGCAAGGGCAAGCGTATGGCTGCCCAATGATGCACAAAACACTTGCTAATGAGCTGCAAATTCAGCTCTCAGAAGCTGCCCAAAACCCTCTTATGTAGGCTAGATTCAAGGAGAAAGTATGTGCCCACAAACCACATTGCTATGTAGGGCTGCCAGACACCAACAAAATTGACTGCTAATCGGGCCTCTGATCAGTGTGAAATGGGACACAAAATGAGGGTGTGCAACTACCTTATTTGGGGTGTGGAGGTAGGTACCAGATGCGCATAGATATGAGGTGGATGGGATGGTTTGCTGAAGCGTGTGGGCTGTATGTAGAGTGCAATAGGCCCTCCACAAGCTCTATATGGCTGTCCCAAACTTTTCTCCAATCTCTCCTCTTGTGTAGAGCTCGTGCTCTACCTGCAAGATCTCAGATCTATTGTTGGGAGGTAGCACACATGTACGGGGTTGAGTTCCCCTGATGAATTCAATCCTCTCTGTTAATTGGCCAAGTCCTGCTAAGGTTCACAAAGACTCTGTGCATGCACCAAGAGCGAGTCGAGGAGGCGCCAAAGCTCTGATACCACTTGTGAAGTGAGTAGGTGCGTGTGGGAGTGCGAGCGCAGCAGTGTGGGTGGAGCTATTGTGGATAATAGTCCATAGCCCCTTATTCTTTTATGTTATGTAAATGAATAAGGTAAGGTTAAATGGGTGGTGTCTGGTGCTCAACTAGTATGGCATGCACCCTTACATTGCCTGCCAAGCCCCGTTCTTTAATAACGTGGTAATACACCTCAATGTGCTTGGTCCTCGTATGAAACATAAGGTTTTGAGCCAATTGTATGCTATTGAGGTTGTCATAGTAGACACAAAACTCCCTTTGTACTTGTACTCCAAAGTGTTGAAGTAGCAATCCCAAGCATGCTACTTACTATGTCGCCACTTCATCACCCTTGTACTCTTCCTTTGTACTCAATAGAGTAATCATAGATAGGCTTCTTGTTGCTCCATGTGATAGCAGTACTCCCAAGTTAGAACATGAATCCTCCGATAGATATGCAATTATATGTGCTATCATATGTGTAACTAAATATGCAACTCAACATAAGCCCTATAGAGAGTGCATAATCCAAAGTAGCACTCACATAGTGCAATGTGAACCTCTGGCTTCCAAGTGTGGTTTTCTAGGAGACTGCATAAACTGACTCACTAATCCAACAACGTAGCTCAAGTCTGGAAGTGAGATAGTCAAGTAGATCAAGCTACCATCCATCTTCTTGTACGTGGTAGCATTCTCAAGCACTTGATTTGCATCATTCCCACCAACTTCAATTTTTAATATAACATCATTGCAACTGACTTATAATCAATCATTGAGTATGTTCAAAGCATATTGTCTTTGTGATAGCCAGGCACCCTCTCCTATGCGAACAATTTTAATACCCAAGAAATATCACAAGTCTCCCAAGTCTTTCATCTCAAACTCCTGCATCAGTAGATCTTATACACCCTCTACTTTAACCACATTATCACCTCCAATAGTCAAGTCATCCACACATAAATGTGTATCACAAAAATTCTCGATTCATTCTTTTGGACATACAATGAATGATCTGCATAAGACATCTCAAAACCCACATAAGAAATGTCACAATCCTTTCATACAAAGCTTTAGGTTCTTGCTTCAACCCATATAATGCATTTTTTAACCTACATAGAAGGTCACATAGCCTCATATTCACATAATCCTATGGTACATCTTATACACAATTTCCTCTAGGTCTCCATTCAAGAAATCCTTCTTTAGGTCCATCTCTTTCAACAACCATCCTAAATCTACAACCACTGTAATAAACACACGAACAATAGCCATCTTGGCTAAGAATGCATCTGGATGCAAATGGGTGTACAAGATAAAGGAAATTTTTGATGGAAGTATGAGTAGGTACAAGGCAAGGCTTGTGACCAAGGTTCCCTTTTGTAATGGCACCAACTCCCATGTTCCATTTGCATCAAGGGAAACCATCTTCTCATCCGTAGCTTGCTTCCATTTCTCATCTTTGACAACATCTTCAAAAACCTTTGGGTTCCATTTCATGTGTAATCTTCACCATATGTGGACAATGACGAGCCGTATAACTCTCATAAGTCAATCTTTGCACAAGATTTCTTACTTTCTCAGTCATGCATGGTCCAAGATCCCTTCTAGGCTCCTTATTCCTTGCTTGCATCCTTATTACACTCGGAGTTCTCATAGAGGGTATGCCAAAATCCTCATCTAAACTCTGCTCAGAACCATTGTTGTCACCATCATCATGATCAACAATCAAGTTTGGAAGCTTAAGGGCATCATCAATTTTTTCCTTCCCTTTTCTTGATACATTTAAAAAGTTAACAGGACTCCTTCTATCATGAAACCTACCACTCCATGGATTCTCACCATAACTTGAACTAGGTGACCCTTGCAGCCTACATTTTCTCTTACATCAGTCCCTATGTCACAAATTGCTGACGTGTCAAAGCCCCGAAGAAGGGAGCCAACTTGTAGATGCCGATCAAGGGGCCTAAACCGTAAGAAGAATAAGTAACAGAAGAAGAAGTCCTACCAACTTATGGAGATTCCATCCGATGGGGCCCCAAGTGACATAAAGATAAAAATAAAGCAAGACCCGCACACATGCAAAAATTGATGACGTGGCAGATTTCCAAAAATTACGCTGGTATGATGACGTGGCAAGCTGTACAAATTTCCACGTTTTGCGTTGGCTGATGATGTGGCAGTTGTACGGATTTTTGTAAATTGCACTGGCAGCTTTTTGGCTTTGCTTTTGGACCAGATGCTTTTGAATTTGACGACTTTTTACTGAAAATTGGTTTTTAGGCCAAGGGCCTTTAAATATGAGGTTAGGGCTCATTCTCTGGCATGCTTCCTAGAGAAGGTCCAGAGTGTGGAGTTCCGGCTTGTACTGTGTTGATGCAATATAAAGAAATACCGAAAGGGGCGCCAAGGTTTGGGGCCAATACTCTCTGGGGTGATTCCGCCATTCCTTGTCACGTGTCATCTCTCTCTCTTTCAATTCAGCTGTTATTGAAGTGCTAAAAGTCTTTTCAGTCTATTCTTTTCTATTGGCACGTGGTTCCCGTCTTGTGACAGTGGTATCAGATAATCAAGCGTGTGTTTTTTTGAAAGCATACCGGTCCTACAAATGAGCAGACAGAGCTATTGGAATTTGATTCGAGGTATCTTCATCCAACCCGGATTTATTAGCCACTCCCACCCTTACTTCATCACGCATTGGGCGCGCTCCCGTCTTCATCGTTGTGTCTTACATGGCATAAGCCATGAAGAACCCAAGACTTGGAATTCATGGATTCAGCAGAATATTTGCAGTTTCTGCTCAACGAACTCCACGACATTCTTTCGCGGCATCCTCAGCAGAATCTTCTATTGCTGCAAAGTTTTCAACAATTTTTGAACTACATGTTACCCCCTCTAATGCCCCAGGTGGTACCCCCTCCTCCGGCATCAAAAAGTACGAGAGCTTCCGATGGGCAACCTTCTTAGCCATCTTTTCTGATCGGGGAAGTTTTCAGGGATATGGTGTAGCCATCTGACCCCGATCCAGTGCAACCGCCTTTTCCACCACCATTGCCCCCACCTCCACCACCACCACCGCCATCGCCACCAAGCTACAATGGTTGGAGTCCATATGGATACGCTTATTATCCATATATACGCCTAACCAATCCAAAGATTTCAAAGATGGCGGCACAACAGTCAAATTTTTCACTTTTTCCGGGGTGAAAGATCACAAGAAAGCATTGCAGTTTCTACAGCAATTCGACAACGTCTATGCTTTGGGAAACTATACAGAAGAATCCAAGATATCTCGAGGAGCGGGATTTCTTAAAGATAATGCTATGCAATGGTGGAGTTTGATCGCGACACAACCGCATGCTCCAAGGACCTGGCAATCTTTCAAGACAGTTTTTGCACGTAGTTACATGACTTCTATGTTTGCAGTACGGATTTTAGCAGAGTGGGGCAACTTGAAAATGCTTGCCACCGAAACCATGAACGAATATAACCAAAGGTTTCTCGATGTGTACCTTCCGGTGTCTTTCTTTAGATCTGTTCCCTTGGAGGCCCAATACGAGCGATACACCATTGGACTACCATCATCATTGCAAGAATATTGTCTATCCAAGTAAGTCTCCACCATGCAATAACTTATGGACCATGCTGTAGTCGGCTACAAACTGATGAAGGGAAAGCTAGAGTTTACCACAGAAGAATCTCCGGCCACTAACCACAACTCTCGGCAACAACAAACGAATTCTCGAGAGTCTCGTGAAAGTCAACCACAAAGGCCTCATTTGACATCTCAACAACGAGACACCTTACTACAAGAAGTCCGATGTTTTGGATGCTTTCAAACAGGACATAACTATTTTGGTTGTTCCCAATGCACTGACAAACCTTCGGAGCCGACTCCCGTGTTGATGGCCGAAATAAACCCAAGACCATCTCTAGCCAAACAAGCTAAACCGGCCATTGGATTAGTGCCTGACATCTATGGCATACGCCTTGAAAGTACAAATGAATTGTGTTGAGCATGGCAAAGTCAACGGTTTGAAAGCCCTAATTTTCTTTGACCCAAGAATTACAGAGAACTTCATCCATCCACAATTCTTGAAGCATATGGACTTTGATTATGATGCAGAGGGTGGAGAAATTGAAGCTGAGCTAGCCACAGGGCAAACTCAAAAAATGGTACCACTCGTTGGTGCTCTTCCAGTGACTATCCAAGATTATCATGGAAAAGCGGATTTCCACATTATGAAGTTGGGCAATTGTGACGTTCTATTAGGCATGCCTTGGCATGACAAGAATGATGCAACTCTCCAAGTTTGCAACCAAACCATCACGGTGATGCAGAAGGGCAAGCCTGTCGTCCTCAAAGTTCGATTGTCCGAACAAAACCCTGAATGAACTCTCTAGTTGTTTTATAGTTAATACTTTTGAACTTTGTTTGAGAAAGTATTGTTGGAAGCTTTGTTTGAAATGGATCGTATCTGTTTTGAACCTATCTTGGTGCCGATTTGAAACGTTTGACTCTGGTTTTAATACTGGTTTCAATGATTGGTGATTTTACTCCCGTGTGGAATAGTGAGAAATGATGTTTGAGAATGCTTGTTCATACTCATGACCCGGACCCTTGTGATTATTTGTGGGGGGAGTATTGAATGATTGAAAAGTGTTGTTTTTACTCATGGCCCCAACCCTTGTGGTTATTTACGGGGGGATTTTTGTTGTTTTTTTTACTCATGACTCAGAGCTGTATGGTATTTACAGGGGGTTACTTGCGGGAGGAGTGATGAGGGATTCATTGAACAGCTCATGGCCCGGACCTGGATGGTTATTTGCGGGGGGAGTGTTCATCGGCGACTTTATGTTTCTATATGCATATGTGAGCATTTGTGTTGCATTGTGATGTGCCAACCACTGAATATTCCCAATTGGATGAGATTGCCTGGGTATGTAATTTTAGTGCATCAAGACCCCCATGGAAGATTAGTACGGTCTGGGTGTGATGGCTAATTTTACTATGCCGGAATACCAAGAGTTCCTATCTGGACGAAAGGAGAAGCTAACCCTTGATCAAAAGATCCGAAAAGAGAAGCTAACTCCTTCACAAAAAGAGCAAACTGATTGTCCCTCGGAATGACCCTCGGAAATTTTTGCGCTAACTTGAATTGTTTTGCAGATATGCTGTAATCGCGGACGATTACTCTCTTTCAAGAAGGGGAGATGTCACAAATTGCTGACGTGTCAAAGCCCTGAAGAAGGGAGCCGACTTGCAGATGCTGGTCAAGGGACCTAAATCCTAAGAAGAACAAGTAATAGATGAAGAAGTCCTACTAACTTATGGGGACCTCGTCCGATTGGGCCCCAGTGACATAAAGATCAAAATAAAGCAGGACCCGCACACATGCAAAAACTGATGACGTGGTAGATTTTTGAAAATTGTGTTGGCGTGATGACGTGGCAAGCTGTACAGATTTTTGGGTTTTGTGTTGGTTGATGACATGGCAATTGTACGGATTTCTATTAATTACGCTGGCAGCTTTTTGGCTTGCTTTGGGACGAGATGCTTTAGAGTTTGAAGGCTTTTTATTAAAAATTGCTTATTAGGCCAAGGGCCTTTAAATATGAGGTTAGGGCTCATTCTCTGGCATGCTTCCTGGAGAAGGTGCAGAGTCTGGAGTTCCGGCTTGTACTGTGTTGATGCAATATAAAGAAATACCGAAAGGGCGCCAAGGTTTGGGGCCAATACTCTATGGGGTGGAATTCCACCACTCCGTGTCGCGTGTCATCTCTCTCTCTTTCAGTTCAGCTGTTATTGAAGTGCTAAAAGTCTGTTCAGTCTGTTCTTTTCTATTGGCACGTGGTGCCCATCTTGTAACACCCTAAGTCATCCTTCACATCAGCATATCAATTCGCCATTTCATAAAAAATGACATCTTTGCTCACCCTAACTTTATCTTGATAGAATTGTAACATTTATACCCTTTTTGTTCAAGGGAATATCCCATAAGCATACATTTTTATGTTTTTTGGATCAAGCTTACTTCTCAATTCATCTGGCACATGCACATAAGCAATACATCCAAACACTTTGAAATGTGATACATGTGGTTTTTCACTAAAGAATTCTCTTTTGGTGTCATATCATGTATTGCACTAGTAGGGGTCTTGTTCATAATGTAAACACTTGTAGTAATAACAACGTCGGCCCAATAACAATGGGGTATATTATTCTTATCCATCAACGCTCTAGAAAATTTTACTATGTGCCCATTCTTTCGCTCAACAACACCATTTTGCTACAGAATATACCTATATGAAAACTGTCTTTGAATTTTGCAATTTTACAAAAATCCATTCAACAATTGAAGGAATATTATCCCCCTCCATTTGATCTCAGACACTTTACATGTTTCCCCGTCTGTTTTTCAACCTAAAACTTGAAATTTTGAAAGTGCATAAACCCCTCACTTTTTTTCTTCATGAAGTAGACCCATACCTTCCTTGTATGGTCATTAATGAAGCGCGCACAGTATCTGCATCTATCCATAGACGCAATCTTTGCCAGACCCCATACATCTGTATGTACTAAATCCAATGCATTTTTGTTTACATGCTTGTCATGAGGAAATGATGCTTTTTCCTACTTTCCAAACTCAAAAGCCTCACAATCTTTTTGCATTTCAACAACTTTAAAGGTCGGCGAATTTGTAACTATTTCTTTAATTTGCATTATCTTTAGCCTTTGCATGTTTATATGACCGATGCATTTGTGCCATATCTCAATATCTATAAAACTCCTGCACCTTGTGCAAACATGGTAGCATTCACTTTAGGCATACTAACATTCAAAGTAAACATTCTATCTACTTTATTTCCTTGTGCAACCAACTTTTCATTCTTCTTATGCTCTTCAACAAAGAGACCATCATAGTTAAACTGACTTGCAAACCTTGCTCAACAAGAAATATAATAAAATTGTCCGGATCTAACAAAACATGTTAAAGATCCAAAACAATTCAAAATTTTTCGATAGAACAAAGTACCTAAGTTTATATTTTGCACTTTATCACGATTTGCTTCAAAAATAAAGCCTCTTGGAAGATACATGCATTGTGATGTACATGATGTCAATTTTATTTTAGCTCATTTAAAACATTAAAAATATACAAACCGGGCTAGGAAATTGCAAAGAATGTCTTCCTCTTAAAAAAGATTAAAATGAATATTTACCATGCAAATTGTGTGCATATACTTTCTTACATAGAATTTATGTAAATACAGCATTTAAAATAGCGATGATGATTGATGAATAAAGCATTCTTTTGAATATATTTTCATAAGAACATTTAAAAACAACAATATCAAACAATTCAAACATTTGTATATGAAATACTCTTCACGACCGCATTATCGACCAAGTATTTCATATATTTAATACTTAAAAAAATGAAATGCACATACAAATTATATGGCGGTTCGTATGGTCGGGTTAACAATCTGAACACCACATTTATGCAAAAAAAAAGCTTCTAACAAATGGCACTCAATTAGCCGCGTTACCGACGACCAAGTGCCACCCGAATCTAAGGAGAAATAATCGGTTGCATATGAGCATCATATAGCCACGTTACCAACAATCGATGTCCATATGTTTTCTTGGAAATGGGAAGGGAAGTTGATTCACCATAAGGATACTAGATTCGCCACATTACCGACGTAGTACCCAGACAGTAAGCCAATACTTACCACAAGGACACCATCTTTCCCGTATCACCGAGGTGATGCCCTCGTGGTAAGCACTGTTCCGTAGAATATCTTACGCACACACTCCCATTGTGTGGTAAGGTACCTTATGACTGCTGTGCAATACGACAAAAGGTACGCTACCACACAACGCATACACACACACAGAAAACACAGTACCCGAGTCATGTGGTCAAGTACTCCGCTACTGTCATGCACTACGATGTAGAGCACGCTCCCACATGACCCCCTCTCCTTTGATGTACCTGCAAAGGTGGTCCTCTCTCTCTCTCTCTCTCTCTCTCTCTCTCTCTCTCTCTCTCTCTCTCTCTCTCTCTCTCAAGATGGCTCAGGAAAAAACACCCAGCGGGTCCGATCGGGGCCCTATATATATAATTTTGCAGCCTCGCCGGGCTTCTTGGTTTTGGGTTTCCAGGTTACCCTAAACCGGCTTCTTTGTGATCATGTTAAGTGTGATTATGTAAATATGTCAATAAGACCTTGTGATCACACAGAATTTGTGGTAATTACGTATATATTAAATCCCTGGGGACAACCATACAAACTACATGAATTTGGGGCTGCATATGTCCAAGTTGATCAAAAGAATGACAAAGTTTACAATAATTGCTCATCAATGTGGCTTTGGGCTCATAAGTTAGCTATGCAGCTAACAACAGCAGCTGGCAACCACGGCCTCTCAAAACCTTCTAGCAAGGGAGCCCAATCTATTGGGAGTGCTAAAATACTCTTGTATGAAGAAGATGAGGATAACATTGTTTTGAGTGTTGAAGAAAAATTTAACTCTTATCTCCGATAAGTCTAAGTTTTTGCCAAACACAACACCCCTCCAAGTCTACTCATGCCCATGAAGGAATACAGCAATGAAGGTGAAGAAGATTTTTCAAAGAACGAACCCCTAGATCAAGAAAAGGATAGAGCTCCCACCCCACCTCCGAGCCTCAAAGGAAAAGATAACCAGCCGCCGCCAACCCAAGAATATATTTTGGCACCACCCCAAACCACAACAATGATCACAGAAGAAGTGCCCACATTGGAACCACTAGCTCAAAACTCTCTTCTCCTAAAAGACAAAGATAAAACCTCTTTAATCTATGACCCAAAGGAGGAAGCCCGACTTCAAGCCCTCAAGGACAAAGAGCTAAAAAATCCAATGGACAAAGAGGTAAAATCCAAATCTAGTTATAGAAAAAGTAATTGTAAAGCAAGGTTGGAGAGCTGGTGGCCATTGTGACTGGAGCCAGCTCCTCAGTGCAAGTATCAAAAAAGGTGCTCTTAATAGAGGAGGCCTTACTTCGAGCAAAATAGAGGCTTCCTTGAAAGAATCTCGAGAGAAAATTTGTACGTTCTTTGGTAGAAAAGGAATCCAAAGAACAGAAGAGAAAACACTACCACCTACATCTTCTGCAACCCCAATGGCTTCTCCCTCAATGGCTCAGCTGACAAGCACTCTGTCTCCCATCTCACCTGCCCGGGGGATTCACTATGTTTTTCTGTATGGTACCACATGAGTGTACAAGAGGGGGGGTTTTGGATTTTGTACATAAGCGTATACAATAGGGGTAGCCCCCCAATACTTACATGCCTACACCGTACATATAAGGCAAGGGGGGGAGGGGATTTGGGGGGGCGGGGAGGGCGAGGGCGAGGGTGAGAGGGAAGATACTTGAGGGTGCCACTTATAAGGTGGGGGATATATCTTCTACTATTCATTGCTCCTTCCTGATTCTCGCCTCTCTCTTAGGGAATAGCACCCATTTTTAGCCCATGTATGCATGCCTTCTACCTTCCCTCTTGGCCCTTGGTACTGCTAGCTCTCTCGGAGGGGCGACCATCAGAGGTTGCTTTTGTTCTCAAGAGCATGGCCATCTATAGCTTAAAAGAGTTTCAATGGGGCCGCAACAATAGGCTCCATCAACAAGCAACATAGTGTGAGGCAGATGTGGCCCTTGCACTTCTATATTTCTTGGCTCTGCATTCAATCATCTATAGACCAACACCCTCCTCTCCAAGGCAGAAAAGCTCATGCTATAGATGCTAGTCATGGTTAGTCTGATTTTCTCTGTGGTAAACACAATTGATGTGTGTCTACATGCCTTCACACAGTAGATATAGTAGGTTGGGCTTACGACTCATGATGGAGTTACGATAAGGCATATTTGCAATGACCACAACCAAGCATGTAAAAGTGGACCATGGAAAATTCTCATGCTGAATGTGGCCCACTTCACCTTCCTGACAAGTAAACAATAGCACCACACCTTGCCAAGCAATAACAAGCACCAACCTCCTTGTGAAGCAACAACATATTAACTTCTTGGTCTCTTTCAACATCTTTGAACACCCTCACCGATTTGGGCATTACCTTTGGCCGAGCAATAACAAGCACCAACGTCCTTGGTGAAGCAATAGCAACATAACATCTTGGCCTCCTTCAGTGGCTCTCAACACCCTCATCGATCTGTGAATTCACATTACATACTCGTGGAGTTACAGGTAACCTGTTTTTTTTTGTCATTAAACCCCTTTTACTGTAAACGATTCTTTTGACCATCTCTCACCTCTCTTTTCTACTTCACCCGACGACTTCTCTAGGCCTTTCAAAACTAGAAGATTACATCATAAGAAGATTGATTGTCTATCAATACAAGATACTAAAACTAGAATTGCTTCATTACTTTTAGACATAACTGTCTTTTTTTCGGGAGGTAATTTGTGACAAATTACATGCTAAGCAGTCAAATACAGATCTCAATTGTAAAAAAAGAATAAAGATTAGGGAATTGTGAATAATCGAACCAAAATAGATACAAGGGTATTTTGGGAATTTTTGAAATTTGAGGGGTATTTTGGGAATTTCCACAAATTATAGGGGTATTTTGGTAATTTTCTCAAGATTTTTTGAGCACTGGAATGGCCTTCAAGCGCATGCGGGGAGATTTGAGCCTGTAGAGGGGTCACAAATTCGGGCGCCCAATTAAATGTTAACCCTAGCGTTATGTCAATCCTCTCCTTCTCTTACGTCACGCGTGCCTCTTTTGTTGTTATGTGTTAGGATAGCCACATCTACCCTTCCTCGCCACTATGTCTGCTTCTCGAATCCGCTTGCTCTTGTAACTACTGCTTTGCCCTTCACTCTCGCATCGAGTATCGTAGCAGGCTGTTTGTTATCGAGGACAACAGTCTCGATCAAGGCTCCCATGGAGGTGACGCTCGTGCACCTATTTGGCTTGCCTTTTGAGGGCCCCTTTGGCTTGGAGCAAATGCAAGATTTGCTGCCAGGATGCTTTAGATGCATGGGAGAGGCTTTGGAGTGTATATATTCTTAGATTTAGAAAAGTTGGTCTTTTTTCATTTGGAGAGTTGAGTTGTGCAGCCTTAGTGCAGACTGCCTGATGATAGGAGAAGGTGCTATTGTGTGGGTGTCTTTTATTGGATGTGTGAAAAAGGGTGGCTCGTCATCCGTCACATCGAGCCAAATTTCACTGCAGCTTGACATTGCTGCTTCCTTTTCTGAACAGAGGTGGAAGCTTTGTGCAGGGTTGTGAAACTGTTGTTGTGCCTTGTGAACTTGCCCTTAGTAGAGATCACCCCCACTCGGAGGTGTTTTTTTTTTCCTCGGAGAAAGTCACCCTGTGGTTTAGGAACATTAAGATGATTTGTATGGCAATGTGTATGTTCTTAGAATCCAAAAGGGTATTTAATTGGTGTAGCATAGATAATGACAAGTGAAGTGAGTTTATTTCTTTGAGAGTTTATCGTGTGGTTTTGGAGGAATCATATCAGGTGGAAAAGAGGACAATGTTTCGTATGGATTTGTCGTGTGGTAGTATATTGTGGGTTTACGTTTCTCTATGATGAAGTAGCTCTTTTCTCATTGTTCCTAAAATGCAAAAGCATGTAGTGTGCTTATTTATTTGTTACAAGTGGTCTCCTTATTCAGTCATCATGTTTCGTCTATCACTTCAACAGTCATCATGTTTTGTCTATCGGTTTTGTCTATGATCATGTTTCGTCTTGCACAGTCATCATGTTTTGTCTCACTTACGAGTTACAATATTTCTCTAGAGACTCATCACACCAATCTATCACGTCTTGATTGATAGCTCGCAAACGGCAAAGTACACATGTGGATAGCTCTACCTTACCCACCAAGACCAAGGCAATGGTTGCCCCCTAGTCTATTCGACGTGATTCTGTCATTTCCTTTTATCCACTAGCAATAACACAATATTATTGGGTACATCGGTTTTGTCTTTGACTAGCTAGGAAGTGTGTTGCACTTGCATGTTACACTTGCTTACTTTCTTAGCTTCGATATTTGCTCATGACGATAATAACAATAATGAGGGATTAATATGTTGAGTATCAAGCTTGTGATGGTGTTTTCACAAGTTGCGTGTGGGCAACAAAACATGGAATCGGTGTATCAATAAGATGTAAAATCTTTGGCTTCCTAGCCTAGACAACAATTGCAAAATGCTAGGGGTTGCCATTGCTTATTGCATTGCTCCCCATGGAAAGTTGGGAATGAAGATTATTGAGTTCTCGTTGGAGCCTCCTTTATCAAAAATACAGCTCGCTAGCGTAGATTTTAGTTGCAATGATGAGATTTAAAAAATTATTGCAATGTTATCTATATAGAACAATTGCTACAAGCCTGGGGAGAAATAGGCACAAGTTGATAAAAAAAGAGAAGTTTTTCTAGCTATTGGGGGCCATTTTTTCCTTTTAGTTATTTAGGAGTCAAAAAACTTGAAATCTCCTTGGAAATGTCATTCCTCCTGTCTCTTGATGTCGCTCCATATCACACTGCATGAGATTTAGAAATAAGTGATAGTGTACAAAGAAAACTATCAAAATTTCTTAAAATAACAATATTTTGAAGTAAGCGTCTGTACAAAGAAAATATATCAAAAATTTAAAATTAGTGTGATGCCTAAAAGAAAGTTTCAAAATTTCTAAAAATGGCTATTCAAAACCCGTATATATATTAGAGGGGTCAAGTTTACTACACAAGCATTGCAGGAAGGGTGGTATATAAGTTTTTTAGAATTTGTAGATAGGGGGTAAGGCTAGTGCTATGGGGTCCGTAGATAGGGGGGGTTTTCCATATGGTTGCACGCAGGTGATATCCTTCCCTAAGTATAAGTGAATCCCTCGGGCTCACCCGCTCCCTCTATGGTTGACATTGAAGAAGAGCTCTATTCTAGAGGAGCTCCCTAAATGTTAGCAAACACTAAAGAAGAAAATGGAGGTCATTGAAGAGTTAGAGATAAAGCAATGGCCTACCAAAGGTTCCCACATTGCCGCAATAGAAGAAGTAATAGATTGCACATAGCTCTCCAAGAGACAAAAGATAGCTAAAGTTGTGAGCCGGGTATATAAGAACATGGGGACTGACATGCTAATCTCTACCCAGCCATGCCCTATATAGACCCCTGGCCTTCTAAATATAGGGGACCCCTTGACTGCATGTCCGTCCTGGCCCTTGGCCCGGACCCGTGCCCTGACATTACTCCACCATTAAAAAAGAGTTTTCGTCCTCGAAAACAAAAGTCGGAAACTTCTTAAGAACACTAATGCTTTCCCAAATGGCACCTTCTTCAAGTCGGTTGGAGCGGAACCCGGTTCAGTAGGAGGTTCAATGAAACCAAGAGTAACATCTTGATTTTCTACATTGTTGTCCATTTGTAACCATATGATGGTACCGGTTCCTATCCAAACGTAGTGTGTAGACTCCATTTAGAACACTCATGAGCATGGTAAACAATTTTATCACAACACAAGTTTACCAAAAAGAGTACCTCTTGTCACTTTCCATGAAAGTAGCATGCTGACACAACTCATTAGCCAATTTGAAGTCCTTGACTTTGTCCCAATTTTCATCATCAGTAAACAACCCCACCCTAACTAGTGTTCAAGGTTGAGAACCTGAGTTATACATGAAGAGACTACCTAGTCGCAACATGCGTTAAGTGATAGTAAGTAAACTCCAAAAAGAGCATTAAATGCTTATGAATTTGATTGCTTGGTGCTAATGTACGCACTTTGCATATCCTTATGCCCAAGATTACACTTTGTAATCTGTCAATCCCCTTGGATACTGACAGTCCTAAGGTGTGTTTCCCCACGGTTTACAAATAGTCTTCCCAGACGACTGGTAAACGGGAAATTACAATAGCGTATAACATTGTTGAGGAATCAACAATGTGCAAAATAACCATCGTGGTTAACTTAAAAAATCCACAAACACCCAAACCGAGCTATGACCTCGATTGGTGATTTAGTAGACTCAAAAGTAATCTCATAGAGATAGTACACATAGAGTGCCAAATGCTTCATAAGCAACAACCTGAGGAATATGCATGCCGTTCCAAATCATCTTGTGCTAAACACTAGGGCCCATAACACCTAGTGTGCATGCATTTAGCAAAAACTAACCCGAACCTGTATATCCATAAAGATCCTTGCCAATACTTATGGCAAATGTGATGCGCCTAGCACACATTAAAGAGGAATGTAAATAGTTCTGAAAAGAAACTAAATACTTTCAGTTGCAATATTTTTGCAAGCCTTGCGGAAACGTCTGAACCATAATAGAAGGTGAAACAATGATCACTTCTAGGTACAAACAATGAAACTTTTTCATTTACAATTTAGAGCCTTGCTATATGTATAAACAACCATCTGTAAGGTTGTTTAGCAGTCTACCGTGTATGGGGTCGTGATTGTACTAGGATGACTTGGATAGGGCACTTTGCCGATGAATCATTTCCAAGTGTTAGGTTCTTTTTGGTGGTGTTGTGCATGGACAACAACCAAAAATCATGTCAAACAATCCATAATTTATCTTGTCCATGTCAAAGTGTCTGGTGGTATAGCGAAAGCATATTGCATAAGGTGGTAAAATTGAATCTACCTAGTTATCATGTTGTGCATGCAGAAACGAAAGCCCTTGGCAAAAGTGATGGCCTCAAACGTGAGAGCTAAAACCATAAGTGCCTTGCACAGATGTACTGGTAGGGAGTGATATGCCATATTTTGGTAGTTCCCCAAACTTGTGCCTCTGCCCGTGATGCCAAGTCATTGAGCAGTATCTTGGCACAAGGGAGAAGCCTTGCTTCATATTAAATTGGCAAAGCACTTTGGTTTGCACCAAAAACAGTAATTTCCAAGTAACCAGTTGTCATGAAATTTCGAAGGAAAAACCCATTCCAAAATGGCTTATAGCCGTATCTACACAGACGCCGTCGTATATCCTATACACCTGCCTGGTACATAATGAAATAACCTGCAATATGAATTAACCTGCAAACACATTGCCTATGTCTTCGCAATTTTGTATGCTCATAGCATATGCCAAACACGTGAAGTCGCCACATACCCAAGCTTCACACATGAACCAACTCTCCAACATAAGGAGTAAGAGACATAGCGCCTTGCATACCCCCTTCATTGTTTTAGTTTTCAAAGGGCCCCCCTTGGGCGGCCGCATGTGAAAGAACAAGGGAAAAAAGAAGAGCTAAAAACCTGCGTTGCCATGGCGGCTCTGCGCGACAGCGAAACCCGCTCACCACAGAAGCTCGGCATCGAAGTGGGGCTCGGCCCTGTGTCAAAAAGTTCCCATCTTCGCCATGCGCTCCCATCCTGGCCATCTGCGGGCTGTTTGGTGGAGGTGGATCTTTGCTCCCTCCCCGCTCCAAGCGGTCCTTCCCACGATGCTTGGGTCTCGACCCAGCCTTCCCCGCCTGTCAAGAGGCCGATTCCACTGCCTGCTTGTCGGACCTTGCCAACAAGGAGTTGGGTCATGCCTTCCTCGCCTGTGAATCTGTCCTTCCCACGGCCTAAGCGCCCTTGAGAGGCCATGCTGAAGTCGATTGAGAGAGAGAGAGAGAGAGAGAGAGAGAGAGAGAGAGAGAGAGAGAGAGAGAGAGAGAGAAAGAGAGAGAGACGTTGCATGCTCCATGAAACCTTCCCCCCTTCTTCATGGCTCCTTCTCACCTAGCTCTGATACCAATGTAAGGACATAGGGACTGACATGCTAATCTCCACCCAGCCATGCACTATATAGACCCTTGGCCTTCTAAATATAGGGACCCCCTTGACTGTATGTCCGTCCTGGCCCTTGGCCCGGACCCGTACCCTGACATTACTCCCCCCTTAAAGAAGAGTTTTCGTCCTCGAAAACAAAAGTCGGAAACTTCTTAAGAACACTAATGCTTTCCCAAATGGCACCTTCTTCAAGTCGGTTGGAGCGGAACCCGGTTCAGTAGGAGGTTCAATGAAACCAAGAGTAACATCTTGATTTTCTACATTGTTGTCCATTTGTAACCATCTGATGGTACTGGTTCCTATCCAAACGTAGTGTGTAGACTCCATTTAGAACACTCATGACCATGGTAAACGATTTTATCACAACACAGGTTTACCAAAAAGAGTACCTCTTGTCACTTTCCATGAAAGTAGCATGCTGACATAACTCATCAGCCAATTTGAAGTCCTTGACTTTGTCCCAATTTTCATCATCAGTAAACAACCCCACCCTAACCAGTGTTCAAGGTTGAGAACCTGAGTTATACATGAAGAGACTACCTAGTCGCAACATGCGTTAACTGATAGTAAGTAAACTCCAAAAAGAGCATTAAATGCTTATGAATTTGATTGCTTGGTGCTAATGTACGCACTTTGCATATCCTTATGCCCAAGATTACACTTTGTAATCTGTCAATCCCCTTGGATACTGACAGTCCTGAGGTGTGTTTCCCCACGGTTTACAGATAGTCTTCCCTGACGACTGGTAAACGGGAAATTACAATAGCGTATAACATTATTGAGGAATCAACAATGTGCAAAATAACCATCGTGGTTAACTTAAAAAATCCACAAACACCCAAACCGAGCCATGACCTCGATTGGTGATTTAGTGGACTCAAAAGTAATCTCATAGAGATAGTGCACATAGAGTGCCAAATGCTTCATAAGCAACAACCTGAGGAATATGCATGCCGTTCCAAATCAGCCTGTGCTAAACACTAGGGCCCATAACACCTAGTGTACATGCATTTAGCAAAAACTAACCCGAACCTGTATATCCATAAAGATCCTTGCCAATACTTATGGCAAATGTGATGCGTCTAGCACACATTAAAGAGGAATGTAAATAGTTCTGAAAAGAAACTAAATACTTTCAGTTGCAATATTTTTGCAAGCCTTGCGGAAACGTCTGAACCATAATAGAAGGTGAAACAATGATCACTTCTAGGTACAAACAATGAAACTTTTTCATTTACAATTTAGAGCCTTGCTATATGTATAAACAACCATCTGTAATGTTGTTTAGCAGTACTTGTACCTTAACAAGTCATTCTAAGTATCCGACAATTTCTGGCCACAAAATTGCTCCTGATACGTCGTGCTAAAAATGGTCTACAAAACAGATGTGACCAACACTTAGGGACTTTGTCGTGACACATATTTGAAATAGGGGCGCCAGTGTCAGTCCCAGAGACTCATATTCGCCACATGTGGAATATGTCTCAACTAAGGATGTCTGAAAAAGAACATCCTACAAGTACAAGATGTACTTGTGTGTGGAGGTAGCTCTAAACACTTTACGACAGGAGTGAGAGGGACCCTCATTCATTGCTCCACACTGGCTAAACCGAACTCTTGGAGTTCCTAGACCATGTTTTATCCTATGTGACAACATGTACCAAATTGAACCCTACAAGTAGGTTCGTAACAGCATAAGGCAGAAAAATAGATTGGACACTTGGCCCAAAATACTTTGTGCCGACATGCCCTTGGCATGGCTCTGTAATATTCAAGCGTACTTATACGTCTTGAAAAACCAAGCAAAGCGTACTAACAATGGAATAACACCAAATCCATAGATGCGTACTTGGAGATTTGAACGTAATGTTCACTTACCCGTATTCAAACGGAGAGGAGCACGTCTCCTACCTGAAAAAACAAAAAACATGGCACTGGGAACCATGGGTGTTTCCCTTGCAATCCAACCCCTTTGGTTAAAATCTACATAGTCAAACCCTTTGGTAAGACCCTTTGTAGAAACTGCGCAAGTAGCAGGTAACAGTAACCAACATAGTTAACCGTGTACATGATGATTGGAATCAACTTAAGAAGTTGAATTTGTCCACTACCGTGTGGTAGATTGCGGAATTCTTTCCTTGAAAGTATAACTGGGAGAGATCAAACTATGATCCTCAATGCTTATGGGATGATTTAGCAGTCGCCCGCCGGGTCGTACCCTAAACAATATGTCCATAGACACTTCATAGTGCTATAGAGAGAGCAGGGAATCCACACAAGTGAACGGCCTAGCTCTTAGGGACAGCCATGCTGTCGCAACTGATTGCTGCATCTATACTGCCTTGTGGAGATCAGCTACTGTGAGTTAAAGATTTATCAAAAACTCGACTTGAGTGTCGCACTAAAAACATGTAGTGCAAAAATGTCACCCTAAACATTCGTAATGGCAAGGCTCTTGCTTGTCCATTAACGTCGATGTGTACTCCCTTGGGTAGATCTTGAAAACAATCACCCAAAGAATGCCAATATTCGAGTCCTACCCGAGATCCAGCGTGTGTGGCTCATAGCCCTTGTGGCAATTAGTGTGCAATCGAGGAACCGATGAAGACTAATTTAGTTGGCGTCTTGCCCAATTTCTAGCTGAGAGTTAGAGTACCTTGTCTCAGGCTGCCTCACCAGCAAAACATGTATCAAAAGCTTCTTAGAAAGTTGTCATTATACTTGAAAGAAATAAGAAAAAGAGAGAAAAGAAGAGCATGTTGGGCTGAAGATTTTTTCCTGAATTTCGAGAGTGTGTGCCCAGAACGTGTGCTCTTAGGCATCTTATGCCTAATTTGCACCTTATCCTTTAAGCATACCCCATTTTTCAGGTATGACTCCCTCATCGAGCGAGGTAACATAAAAACACAAATCAAATCTTGACCGTCTACCGTGTATGGGGTCGTGATTGTACTAGGATGACTTGGATAGGGCACTTTGCCGATGAATCATTTCCAAGTGTTAGGTTCTTTTTGGTGGTGTTGTGCGTGGACAACAACCAAAAATCATGTCAAACAATCCATAATTTATCTTGTCCATGTCAAAGTGTCTGGTGGTATAGCGGAAGCATATTTCATAAGGTGGTAAAATTGAATCTACCTAGTTATCATGTTGTGCATGCAGAAACGAAAGCCCTTGGCAAAAGTGATGGCCTCAAACGTGAGAGCTAAAACCATAAGTGCCTTGCACAGATATAATGGTAGGGAGTGATATGCCATATTTTGGCAGTTCCCCAAACTTGTGTCACTGCCCGTGATGCCAAGTCATTGAGCAGTATCTTGGCACAAGGGAGAAGCCTTGCTTCATATTAAATTGGCAAAGCACTTTGGTTTGCACCAAAAATAGTAATTTCCAAGTAACCAGTTGTCATGAAATTTGGAAGGAAAAACCCATTCCAAAATGGCTTATAGCCGTATCTGCACAGACGTCGTCGTATATCCTATACACCTGCCTGGTACATAATGAAATAACCTGAAATATGAATTAACCTGCAAACACATTGCCTATGTCTTCGCAATTTTGTATGCTCATAGCATATGCCAAACACGCGAAGTCGCCACATACCCAAGCTTCACACATGAACCAACTCTCCAACATAAGGAGTAAGAGACATAGCGCCTAGCCTAGTCTCATCCAACGTAAGGAGTAAGAGACATAGCACCGAGCCTAGTCTCACATTGGACAAGCCTTATGTGTCTAACCTTACTCATGCCCTGCACAAGGAGGTAGCACAATCTATTGTCCTTGCATCGTACATGCCATCACCATGCCATGCATGTGACGCATGCTTTGACGCCTTGCATACCTCAAGCTCTGCTTTCTCCTAGGCATGCTTACTGCCGCTTTGGCAAACATGGTGCTAGGCACACTTTTTCTGCCTCCAAGACATAGGGGTTACCTCGAGGATGGCCCTATCATCGGTTAGGCATAAGGGTACCTCTTAGGCTTACCCTAGCGCGTCCCAAGCATAAGGGTTACAACTTTCCTCAAGCAAGTCAACAACATGCTCTACAGATATGACACATGCATTGATTGAGTAGACGAGAGTATATGCATCTACTAAGGACATCCCCGCATCATGCTACCAAAGCCATACCCTCCGCAAGCACACATGGTTATGCCCCCTCCGCAAGAGCCATGTCCATGTCGTACATGTAGGGTAGAAGCCGTGACACACTTACAGTGTATTCCAAAGTAATTCCAAGTGTTCTATCGTAAGCATACCATATCAGGCATACAAGGTCGTATGCCTTCTCTAGGGTCATTCCTTGTCATGCATGATATCAAAACATCTAATGTACAATGTACACCAAGCAACACATAACTGTCTCTACGACTACTCAAGCATAACTGCTTGTGTCAAATGCATATGTGAAAGAAGAAAACATAACTTGAAAAAGTTACCTTGGCTTTCAGTCCATCAGCTTCGGGTTTTCTCCAGCAATCAAGCATGTCGAAGCGTGTGCATATGACTGACCCAAGCCTAACCAGACATTTGCCATCTTTGAATGCTTCCATTGCCCCATGCATGCATCTATGCATGGCAATATCCTTGACGTTCCATCTTTGCATGCAACGTCTCGGTATGTGAACTCCCCGTAATACCAGCAGTCCGCTCGAAGAGCCTATGACGCCTCCCAACGCCGTTCCTCAAGCCTGCGAGTCCTCGGATGTTTGCCTCTTGATTGTATTCGACAGCTCCTCGGTCCCGAATCTCCGAGTTGGGGAAAACAAGAGGTCAATCTCGGAGGGTGTGTGCCCGGGGTGGGCATGCCCCCCTTCATTGTTTTAGTTTTCAAAGGGCCCCCCTTGGGCGGCCGCATGTGAAAGAACAAGGGGAAAAAAAAGAGCTAAAAACCTGCGCTGCCATGGCGGCTCTGCGCGACAGCGAAACCCGCTCACCACAGAAGCTCGGCATCGAAGTGGGGCTCGGCCCTGTGTCAAAAAGTTCCCATCTCCACTATGCGCTCCCATCCCGGCCATCTGCGGGCTGTTTGGTGGAGGTGGAGCTTTGCTCCCTCCCCGCTCCAAGCGGTCCTTCCCACGATGCTTGGGTCTCGACCCAGCCTTCCCCGCCTGTCAAGAGGCCGATTCCACTGCCTGCTTGTCGGACCTTGCCAACAAGGAGTCAGGTCATGCCTTCCTCGCCTGTGAAGCCATCCTTCCCACGGCCTGAGCGTCCTTGAGAGGCCATGCTGAGGTCGATTGAGAGAGAGAGAGAGAGAGAGAGAGAGAGAGAGAGAGAGAGAGAGAGAGAGAGAGAGAGAGAGAGAGAGAGAGAGAGAGAGAGAGAGAGGTTGCCTCCTGCTTCGATTGAGAGAGAGAGAGACAGAGAGAGAGAGAGAGAGAGAGAGAGAGAGAGAGAGAGAGAGAGAGAGAGAGAGAGAGAGAGAGAGAGAGAGAGAGAGAGAGAGAGAGAGAGAGAGAGAGAGAGAGAGAGAGAGAGAGAGAGAGAGACGTTGCATGCTCCATGAAACCTTCCCCCCTTCTCCATGGCTCCTTTTCACCTAACTCTGATACCAATGTAAGGACATGGGGACTAACATGCTAATCTCCACCCAGCCATGCCCTATATAGACCCCTGGCCTTCTAATTATAAGGACCCCCTTGACTGCACGTCCGTCCTGGCCCTTGGCCCGGACCCGTGCCCTGACAGGGTAGCTAAAAGAGAAGGGGATTCTCTGGAAAGCAACCCCATCAAGAAAAGAGAAATAGATGTTGTTGTGAGAAAAGTTTGACCATCTACAATTGGCACGGGCCCCATCCTACAAAAACTTTTGCCCTATGCTTGGCTACGGGTGGAGCCACGGGGGCCTATGCCAAGAAGGATCTCAAACTCTCTTTGACTTTCACACTCCCCAAAGATGTGTTCAAAGCCTGAGTTGGTCATTGGGGACAAGCTTATCAAAAAATGCTTCAAGGATAGAATGCAACTCAAAGAATGACACCACCAAATTGACCTCCTTTGTCTAGCAGTCCAAAAGTAGAGTGATTTAATAGCTCTCTCATGGTCTCAAAAGGAGGTAGCCATCGTCAAGAATGACAAGATGGTTGCACAGAGGAGGAAAGAGACCAAGAGACTAAAGAGAATCTTGAAAATGACACAGTTTCTAGAGTATGAGCAACCAAAATTTGAGATTCGCAACAAGCAAATTATGGTGGATCTCTCTAAAACAAACCTCTCAAGGAGCCACTAGTCGTGGTTGTAGAGGCTAAAGAGATAGCCGACGATGAGCTAGAGGGACATTGCTCCGCAACAACCCATCCTACCTACCGTCCCTCTTGAGAGAAATTCTTTTGCTAACACCAAAGCCTATTTAAAAGCAAAGCAAGAAAGCTCCACCAACAAAATGAAGCCCTCAAAGCAAAGCTACTAAGAATGGAAGCGGCCTTAGGTCAAGAAGCGGGTCAAACCACTGTGAAAAACAATGTCAAAAAGGCTATCAAGTAAGCAGAAGTGATTGCAAGGAAAATAGAGGCAGAGCTAGAGCTCCAACGACTAGCCGCAAAAAGAGAAGGATAGTTGAAAGAGGTAAAGGATTCGACCAGGATTTTCTCTTACTCAAGAGGACCCATTGACATTTGATCAAACGTCTCTAGAGAGAGTTTCCCTTGGTGGAGAACTTCCCCATGTTTCCCTCTCTTCCTCCAAGCAAAGCACTTATACAGAGAAATGGTCATTGACCATCATTAGGGACATCATGAGAATGTACGACACAGTACCCAAGTTTGCAATGCAAATCATGATGAAGTTTCTTCACTTGTTGACCTATTTAATTAAAGAAGGCAATGAGCTTATTATGATGCATCCAATGATGTACTGCCTAGTTGCTAGCAGTGCATGGCCTTTGAACCAAAACGATAATCACGCTACATATCTCCGAGATGCCAACCCAATGCATTGAGTCAAGGCCCTAAACCTTAGAAGAAAGACTCCTCTACACACATTGGAAGAAAGTCGATGTTAGAAGAGCCGGGTAGGATGAGATCAACATCACGCTTGCATTTCTTGAGCTTGTGGTCATGCGGTTTGCTCAAATACTAGAGCAAGGAGATCTAAACAAGGCCCACCATAAAGCCCAACACTAGGATAGAAGAGTAGCCCACGTGAGAGAAGCTTATAAGGCTAAAGCAAGCTAAACCACCTGTCAAGCCACCCACCATACGCCCAAAGACGACCAATCCAATGCCAAAAACACCAGCTCAGACTCCTCCTCCATCACCAAAAAGGCCACCCACACCTACTAAGGACCCTTTTCCTCTTTCCCACCTCAAGAAACAGTAACCACCTCTAGAATCACCCGCAGCAAAGCCAGACGTAAAAAACACAAGATAAAATAGCAGCCTTCCTTCAAGGATTAACAACATCCGAGGATGGAGTGCTGACGTAGTAGGGGAGAATTTTGTGTTCGTACGAGCACATAGTTGGAATGTATTCCAGAGCCACAGAATAGCACTAAAGAATGAAAGACATGGGATAAAGGGGGTTCCCAAGGCCCAAAGAAGGCCACCAATTTTGTGTTATTTTGTATACAGGCCACTAAGTGATTGTAACCATTCGAGTCCATTCATCTAAGCTTTTGTAACAAATACTACGTAAAAGCTTTGATTTTAATATATAGAACCCTTGAAGATGATCATGAAGCTTGGGGAATTTTCTTGTATTTATATGGAACTCTTAAATCACAATACTAGGCACTAGGACTATAATTCATCGGTTTTAGCTAGTCAAATGTGAATTCTGGTTTTTAAGCTATATAATGATAAATAGCCACTTTAAGCTCATTTTGAGGGTTCCAAAATTGGAAAGCTATTCACTTAAGCTTACTTTGTGAACATTAAGGAGCGTAGCTTCCTCAGCCTCTCCAAGGAGTTGCCCACTTGTATTCTTTTGCTCTCAGATACTCCCTTATGCATGATAGTTAAGATATTTAATGGAACTAGTTTGCCTTGATTGCTTTACTATGCTTTTGCCCACTTGTATTCTTTTGCTCTCAGATACTCCCTTATGCATGATAGTTGAGATATTTAATGGAACTAGTTTGCCTTGATTGCTTTACTATGCAGATGGTAAGAAGGAAAAAAGTGATAGTGGTATGGATTTTACCGCATTGATCTTGTGATGGTGGCTCCTTAGCATCTCTCCTTTAAGCTTTCGCCAAAAACTCTATGACCTCGCATCACAAATGAGATTTTGCATTGAAAGATGAATGGATGTGAAAATATGCACATTATAATATTTAAAGATGGAGAGAGATGCATTTTGTGCATTGCGATGCTTGTGTCCAAAAAACAAAGAAAAAACCATACGTATGTATGGTTTGGTGTGGAGTTGCATCGTTCTTCACATTTATAATATTACCATAGGAAACGTGCCCTTCCCCTGCCACTTTTATCCCCTCCAATGTTGAAGGGGGACTTATGCTTCTTGTCCAATGTTGGAGGGACTTTTTTATTGTAAAAATACTCGAGTTGTAGAAGTAAGAACTCACTACCGATGTTTTATAAAGACATGTATCATTCCATGTTGCCATGTCATGGTGTATTATCTATGTGTCCCATTGCTCGACATAACAAAAATTCTTGAGTCCTTTTCACCTTCATCTACAATCTTTTCACGATAAAAATGATGTAAACTCATTCCTTTAATGTGTACATGACGTAATCTAATTGGCCTTAAGTGTCGTCGTCGCATTATTTTAGACCCCGATGCCCACAAAGTAAGCCACTCCCTTACCGTTTCTGTTGGTGGAAGTTATGGAAAAAAAGCCCTACCTCAAATTCTACTATTGTGCATATCAACAATAACACACCTGTACCTGTTTGGTGTGTAAAGGATCTGAACATTGGATTCATGTCAACTTCCAGTGTTCCTTGAATTAACTGGAACAAAGTAAAGATAACAAATTGTTGTCATTTTTTGATTTTACAAAAGAAAATTTGTCAGAGAAAAACCATAAGTCCCAACACTGAACGGGGTAAAAGTGGCGCGGGAAGGGTACATTCCCTACAATATTATAAACAATGTGGAGAACCGTGCCAACTCCACACTGTACTTATGTATGGTTTGTTTTTTCCCCACAATACACAAGCATTTTGTGCATGATGTGCTTCCACAACACACAAGCATTTTAATTGTGCACTCGATATATGTGGTTGCATAATCTACATGTTAACAGTGTAAAAACGCATGCTGCTAGCAATGAGACATCATCACTCTAGCTTGTAGATACCATTGCAGTCAATGTTGAAGCCCTCTTGGATTTGTCAGCCTCATTCTTCTTCCTCTATCGACAATTAGGGTAGTTGTGCCCCTTCTTCTTACAATAATGACACTTGATCTCCTTACCTGGGCTAGATTCACTTACCATCACATCCATTTCTCATGCTTGTGCAAAGCATAGGGCCACTAGGAAAAACGGGACTAGGAAAGTGCTATTGCTTATACTTGCCAAGTCAAAGCCCACGTTGCATCTTGAAGACACAAGATGTCGACATTGTTGAGAAAATTCACCATATTGCTTGTTAAGGGCTGTTGGAAGATGTGCTTGCTAGTGCTTTGGTTGATATATGCCAAATGTGGTGCGCTCATGAAAGGACAAGAAGTTCCTCATGGGCTTCTTCTCTGAAATGTCATTACTTGGATATGTTAATTGCAAGATGTGAAGCGAGGGCCTTTATCCAAATGCTATCACCTATGCGTGCATCTTGAAGGCACGTGGCTCTATGCAAGAAGATGAATCGTGCTTGGCACTATCTTAGTCAATATGTATGCCAAATGTGGTGTACTTCAGAAAGCACAAAAAGTGCTTAAGGAGCTTACTGTTCAAAATGGCATACATCGATTTAGCTTACTCTAATACCAATAACATTAGATGTAGTGCAGGTAATGGTAGGAATGATCTAGCAAAAGTGAATGTGACAGTCGATATGTTGGCAAAATTTGCAAAAGGGATGGCAATGGCAGAACACATACTAGTGGGAAGGTGGTGGAACAATGTCAGGAAGGTCTAGCAACTATCCATCCAAGATTGTGCTTTGATGCAGAGGATCGATATCAAAGGTACACTTATATTTCGTATTTTAATTTCCTCTATGTGATCTTAAAAGATTAATCAGTAGTCATGATATTGATATAGGAGCAAAAACAAAGTCTTCCTATTTACAAGCTAAAAATGTGAGATACCTTGCAATTAGTACACCTCTCTCTCTCTCTCTCTCTCTCTCTCTCTCTCTCTCTCTCTCTCACACACACACACACACACACACACACACATGCACACGTGGATTGGCCACTACAGTCACGCTATCAATATAGGAGTGAGTGAAGACAAAGTCTTCCCATTTACAAGTTGAAAATAGACACATATTGGCCCCTACAGTCACACTATCCATATAGGAGCAAAGTCTTCCTCTATTTACAAGCTTAAAATGAGTTGATAAAAGTAATCACAATTGTGAGTGGTTGTGTTAGTTTTTCCAAGATAAATGTGAAGTTGCTTAATAGCTCTAATACTCTCTCTCTCTCTCTCTCTCTCTCTCTCTCTCTCTCTCTCTCTCTCTCTCTCTCTCTCTCCCCTTCTTCTTCTCGGGTGTGTGGGTGGGTGTGTGTGCTAATAAAAATCTCTAATACTCTCTCTCTCTCTCTCTCTCTCTCTCTCTCTCTTCTTCTCCTCGGGTGTGTGGGTGGGTGTGTGTGCTAATAAAAAGAGTGGTTGTGTTAGTTTTTCCAAGATAAATGTGAAGTTGCTTAATAGCTCTAATACTCTCTCCCTCTCTCTCTCTCTCTTTTCTTCTCGGGTGTGTGGGTGGGTGTGTGTGCTAATAAAAAGAGGAAAATGGTATAAGCTTTCTATCACCCAAGTGTGGTAGATTGGTTATGCCATTTCCCTCTTGAATAAGAGGTCTTGAGTTCAACTCCTCGTTGGCTAGATCTTTAAGGTATCTTGGGATAGTTTCCTACGACGTTAAAACTCTCTTCTTCTTCTTCTTCTTTCTCTCTCTCTCTCTCTCTCTCTCTCTATATATATATATATATATATATATATATATATATATATATATATATATATATATATATATATATATATATATATATATATATATATATATATATATATATGACGATATTGTTGGTTAGAGGTTGTGCTTGGCACTCCCTTGGTACACTTACAAGGCGTTCAGAGAGTTAATTTCGGTGCCCAACGTGTCGATGATTGCGTCTGAAGAGAGGCCTTCGATTCGCATCTGCGAAGGCGTGCTTGGTGCAAAGCTTCAAGATTCGCTGCAATGTCGTCGACGTGAGGAAGCTTGGGCTCTCTCTCTCTCTTCGCCCCGACGCCCGGCCTACAATGCGTGTAGGTGATTGCATCTGGAGAGAGGAAAACAGCGCAAAGCTTACCGGCCAGTTCTTGGACATGCCCATGGACAAAAATCGTGTATGGTGAGAGGCAACAGTGTAGAGATTCATCGCCCCGTGTTGGACACGCCGATGGACAGAAACCACTCTCTGTCTCTCTTTCTCTCTATCAGTTGCTGCAAGAGGTGGTTAGAGCAAAACAATCGAGGTAAATACACTTAGTGGAAATTAAAGCAATAGATTAAAGCTACATGAGTTGCTGGTAGCAAACAACGCAAAGCCAGCGTAGAGCTTAAAAATGTACACCACAGACCTTCAAGTAGCGAGTCATTACCTCTGCAATACAGCACTCGAAAGCTTGCGTGTGCAACTTCTTCAATCTCTCTCTCTCTCTCTCTCTCTCTCTCTCTCTCTCTCTCTCTCTCTCTCACACACACACACACACACACACACACACACACAGACTATCTCTCTGCGGAGTCAATGGGGAGGAGATTCATTTTATGCTTTGCTGCTACAAATTGCTGCTTTCATGCGCTCAAATTTTTGCCACTCATTTCATGCGATTTTTTTACCTTGTTTTTTTGGCTTTCTAAAAGAAACCCTTAGTGTTGTGTTGGGTTAGGGAGACTCCTTTCATTTCACATCCTGACATGGTGGAAACTTACGTTTCATTGCACATCCTACATGTCTTTACTTTTCTTGAATTCTATTGTTTTCTCTGGATGATGGAGACTTACCTTTCATTTCACATCCTGACATGTCTTTACTTTTCTTAAATTCTATTGTTTTAGAATGCTAAAGTGAAGCTTCACCTTGCATAAATTTTAGTAAATTTTACACACACACACACACACACATGTTCTTTTTGCATTCTATTGTTTTAGAATACTAAAGTGACGCTTCACTTTGCATAATTCTAATAAATTCTATACACACATATTTATATTAATTAGTTCTTTTTATTTCACCTTTCATTTCACAACTTCACATAGCTTTACATTTCTTGCATTTTATAGCTTGATTCCAATCACTGTTAACGTTCGAGAAAGTCTCTTTTATTAAGCGGCTGCTAATTGAGTTTCTTCCTCACAAAGGAGAAAATAAAAAATACTAGCAAAAATTTTGAGATTTGTAAAATTTTTGGACGATTTTCTCACATATTTCATCGTTTTTTCTTCCGTTTACCATGGTTTGCAGTTAGCTAGTCTCGATTTTCAATCGGCTCAAGACTAAGCTGAGGCAATCCTTTCCCAAACACTAATACCAGTTTAATTCAACCTAACAATTTTATCACTTTCTTATTGTTTTTGAAAGCCGTCGTGACCCTTTCACTTGTTTAACCAACGCTTTTCCCACTTTCTGCGTAGACCAACCCTTTTCCCAATGTCTCTGTCGAATTAAGGGAAGCCAAGTGGCACCCCTCTCCTTGCTCATTTGTCCAAATTGCTCTTAGACAATCAAGGTAACCAATGTTTCTCTTCTCTTTTGCTTGATGCATGTGTTCTTGAAGTTGCTAATAATCAATCTTTTTCAATCATTTAAAGTGCTTAATCATTATGTGATGCTTCTTGAGTGAACGGGGATGCCCTAGGTTGTGTGTTAAAGTATGATAGGCCAAGCAACATGCTTGTTTGCTCACTTATGCACACAAATAGCTTGCTTGAGGCTTGCGTGGAGTAGCTTGCATTTGGAAAGGTTTCATTGGGCACTTGATTGTGAGAGCATCACAATTAAAAAAGGGTAAGTGTAGAGTTCCAAGTGAGTACCTTTAAGGGTAGATTTGGCCAAGCTAGGAATGTAGATGGCATGCATCTCTCAAAACCGCCAATATAGTGGTGGGTGTGTAGATATTTTTTGCGCTCTAAGTTAGGGTTAAACTTCTAAGCTCATCAAATTGACAATTTGGTTGGTTAGTGTGATGCTAAACTACCATGGCTGCACACATATATGCCCATATATCTTGGTCGTTGGATGAAGACATCCTCTAGAACAGTCATGCTCTCTGTAATACTGCATCTTTGATGGAAGAGGCTGTCTGGGTGTGTAATTCATGTATGAGATATATCTCTATTCAAGATTTTGTCTTATTGTGTGAGAGGCATATAAAAGGTTGATTGGGGTCGTATGAAGAAGGTGGATAGAAAGGTCATTCCAATTTTTCACTAATCTATCTCTCTCTCTCTCTCTCTCTCTCTCTCTCTCTCTCTCTCTCTCTCTCCGATGGCTAGCATTAGCCCGGTGGCTAATGCTAGCCATCGGAGAGAGAGAGAGAGAGAGAGAGAGAGAGAGAGAGAGAGAGAGCAATTAGTCGAAATTGGAATAACCTTTCTATCATCCAAATGTATTAGACATTCACTTTAGCAAGTTGAGACCTTATTATTGTTGGGATTCTTGGATGCTTTAGCCTGTGTTTTGGTATGTATCCCTAGTCTAGTGGATGTCTAGGTTGCAGGAATCATGTGTTAGCATGCAAAAAAGGTACCTTAGGTGTATAGGTACTCATGTGGAGCATTGCTAAATGGTGTGGACTCACTTAAACTTAGTAAAAGGGTGCATAAAAGGGCTCAAAAAAGTACCCACAATTTCTCTAGTGGATTTGGGCTCATCTAGCCTAGCTCTATGTAGCAAGCCTCTTTGTACTCACTTTCAATCAATTTAATTCATCGTTTTGTGTCTACATTCTACTCCAATTTCTATTGAGTAATTAGTCTTGTAAGTTAGCATGTGATTAAAATGAATGAAACACTCTCTTAACCTCCCTAATCGCTACAAGTGGTATCATAGCTTGAAGGGGATTATTGGTCATGTTATTGTAAAGAGGATAGACATTGAACAAAGGAGGGTATCCTTGATTAAAACCTTTCTATAGCACAATGGGAGAGAAGAGCATTGAGAGATTTAATGGAGAGGGGTTTTACACATGAAAAATTAAGCTTAGAGTTACCTAATGAAGAGGTTATGCAGCCTAGCTAAACCAACCATTAGTGATCACTCTTCTAATGATAGTGCACAAACACAAACACAAGCCATGAGTGCACACAACCAGACTAAGGGTGAGAAAGCTCTAGGGATTATCATCACATCATTGCATGACAACTATGTACACTTTACATATGAATGTGAGACTTCATCTGCATTGGCGCTACGAGGAAGAAGAGTAGGATTAAGCTTTAAAAATGCCTTTACAAATTAAAGATGAGGCTCAATAAAGAAATATCAAGTTTTTTCGACCGCTTCAAGACTATGATTACACAACTCACCTATGTGAAGTCTTATGTGCCTAAAGAGAACAAGTTTGCTTCCCTATTGGATGCTTTGCCATCCACTTATGACCAAATCGTCACCATCATTGAGGAGAAGGACCCAATCTTGGCAGGCAAGATGTCATTAATTCCCTACAATCTGAAGAGAAGAAACAAACTATCACCATTATTGAGGAGAAGGACCCAACCCTGTCATGCGGGATGTCATTAATTCCCTACACAGTCTGAAGAGAAGAAACAAAGAAAAGACTCAATTTCCGGGGGGGGGGGCATTAACAGTTACTTCTAAAAAATAAAAATGCTCCAAGTGTGGCAAAGAGGAACATATAGACAGGGGATGCTTCATATCCAAGGCTTGTAGCATTTGTGGAAAGAAGGGACATCCTCCTTCCAAGGGCTTCAAGCAGGACAAAGGTAGTACCAATTGTAGTTCAAATCATAGAAGAAAGGTTCATCTAGCACAAAGATGGAGTCGACAACAACCTTCATGTTTCTTGTGGCTATGAAGGTGATAGCATTCACTAGATTTCCTTTTCTGTAAAGCCTTACATGTTTCACTGTATCTTGTTGGACATTCCTTGGAGTAGTATGGTCTCGGTCTTGCATACATCTATTCGAGGAGGGGAGGTGTCTTGCAGATTATCTCTTGGATTAGAGATGTGAAATGTCTCTTGGGTTAGAGGTGTTTTTCTTGTCTCTTGGATTGGGGATATTCTTTTGCTCTTGGTTGGAGTGTGTTCTTTCATTATGTCACTCATCATAGTAAACCCCAAGGGAAGGGTTGATGGGACTTTTGGACTTTATCATGTGTCTTGATATGTACCATCCCTAATCTATTGGATGCCTAGGTGGCAAGAATCGTGTGCTCGCATAAGGTACCTTAAGTGTATAGGTACCCATATGGAGCATTTCTAAATGGCGTTAACTCACTTAGACTTGGTAAAATGGTTCATAGAAGGGCCTAAAAGAGTACCCATGATTTCTCTAGCAGATTTGGACTAATCTTGAGCTTTGTATAGTGTCATCCATGATGCCATAGGAGAGGCCTAACCGAGCTCTATATAATGAGCCTCTTTGTAATCAATCTAACTCCTCATTTTGTGTCACTCTACTCCAATTTCCAGTGAGTAATTAGTCTTGTAATCATTAGCATGAATGCAACACTCTCTAAACTTTCCCACTCTACACTTACATGGCTCTGCCCATTCCAGGTGGTTGTCTTGTACATTCTTGTGTGCTACACAATGTGTGTGTGTGTGTGTGTGTGTGTGTGTGTGTGTGTGTGTGTGTGTGTGTGTGTGTGTGTGTGTGTGAGAGAGAGAGAGAGAGAGAGAGAGAGAGAGAGAGAGAGAGAGAATGTGTGTGTACTTCATGGAAAATGGAATAACACTGCCAAGTGTCGTAGATTATTTATCCTATTGTGTATCAAGCCTTTCGAGCAAGATTAATCAGATAGATTCTCGATCTTTTAGGATTATTCCTACAATGTCAATTTATCTCTTTTCAAATTCCTCCTTCATCATTTTCTACTTCTTATATTAAGTCTCTCTTTCAAGATTCATCAGATAGATCCTCGAGGCTTCTTGGGATTGTTTCTACAATGTCAATTTTTCTCTTCCCAAAATATCTTCTTCTAGTTCTCTCTCTCTCTCTCTCTCTCTCTCTCTCTCTCTCTCTCTCTCTCTCTCGTGCACGAGTGAGTGTGCACACACGTTATAGTACAAACATATGCATAAAAATTATAGCTATCCAACTTGCTCTTTTCCTCTGCTTTAGGAATGCCATGCCTACCCTCAACATACCAAGGACAACATCTTCTTGAATGAGTTCTCTCCGTCATAACATCTCAAGTGAATAGCCGAATGTGAATCGAATATTTTATTTTGGCTTTGGGTATTTATTTTACTTATTTGTCAAAGTGTGGGTAGGGCAATTTGCTAAGGTGAGTATATAAGCACCACCTTGGCCCCATTATATTATAATCAATTCATTGCCAAGGTTGGCTGGTTCAACAGTCTCTCTCTCTCTCTCTCTCTCTCTCTCTCTCTCTCTCACTCTCACTCTCTCTCTCTCTCTCTCTCTCTCTCTCTCTCTCTCTCTCTCATATTCTCCCTATTGCTCTACGCTTCGGCATCGTCGACTTTGACATGGTATTAGAGCTTGGAAGGAGAACCATCACAGATTGAAGAAAAGAGGAATCAACGTCTCTTGCTCTTGGCATTTTTTGCAATGAGGAAAGGGAGACCCTTGAGGAGGCGCATCTGCATTTTCGGCAATAGGCATTTTCGCTTGCCATAGCGTTTTGAAATGCAGACAAGTAGGGGGACCTCCATCGACATGAAGGCACATAAGGCAGACGACGTTTTTGATCCAAGGAAGTTGCAATTTGAAATGCAACGAACGACATTAGCTTGGGTAGTTTTTACAAGCAGCCAGGTCTCCACAAGCAGTTTTTTAAAATGCACACTATTGGAGGCAATTGAAATGCTAGGCGCAAGTCAAAAGAACCCCCTCCATATAGTTGCGTTTTGATATGTTGTGTTTGACAACATTTTTAGACGGCGTTTGCAAAGCAAAGTGAAGCTGCATTTTGAAGCATTGGCAAGGCAGAGCAATAGAAAGCTACCTTCGAGGGCTTGACCATAGGTGACCCAACACCAATTATCAGCTATGGAAAGTGGATCGACCTTACCCATTTATTTAGTGGCCTATGCTCGCCCGAAGTTCTCAAGTAAACCGCCAAATTGTTTGGCCCGAGATTGTGAAGCCAAAAGCAAATGCACGAGTTCGCTAGTGGACAAAGGCAAAGACAAGCTTGAGGAAGCTAGCAGAACCAGTGCTCAATTAGCAGCCTCAATACCCACGAGGTCCAAGATCCATTGTTATAAACGCAAGAAGACGATTCATTTGACTCAAGAATGCAAACCCAAAGGCAAAAGCAGGGACTCACAAGAGGACAAAGGCAAAGGCAATTGGATAGAGATAACAATGATAAAGATTTGTTGATAGAGGAGATTGGCATGGCACACGTGGTGGTGACCACAATGGCCACGACACCAAATTTCTAGGCAAGACGTGATTGCCGCAACTAGCTTTAGCTAGGGAGATGCTTGTGAGCAACGGAGGGGGGCAAAATGAAGCTCCCTACAAATAACGATGTTTGACCACGTGGATCTAAGTTCAATGCACATGCATCTGGCAAGGAACCAATTAGACGTAACTAAAAACACCATGGATTGGTGCACTAATCCATTGTTATTGGCCAGATTATGGATAGGAGGTGTTTGAAAGTTCATTGTCTAAGAAAGTTTGGACATGCTGTGTTCACAATTCGCAAATGGGAATTCTTGGATGTAGTGTGGTCTACAACTCAACTTTCCATGAGGCAAATGACGGCATTCTTCTCGGGTAAAAAGATTGGTGAAAGCATAACCGAGGTGTATTTAGGGTGTCGGGGGTGTCCATGGTAGCTTCTTCATCGACTTGGTCTTCCTACATATGTCCAATATGAGTTGTAGAGAGGGTGTGAAATAACATCTCAAGTGAATAGCCCAATGTGAACCCAATATTTATTTTGGCTTGAGGTGTTTTACTTATTTGCAAGTCTGCGTAGGGCAATTTGCTTGAGTATACAAGCACCACCTTGCCTCCATTGTATTATAATCAATTCATTGCCAAGGTTGGCTGGTTCAACACTCTCTCTCTCTCTCTCTCTCTCTCTCTCTCTCTCTCTCTCGCTCGTATTCTCCCCATTGCTCTACGCTTCTGCATCATCGTCTTCGACATTCTCTCCACCCACAAACACACTAACACATGGAGGCAAGCACACAAGACATTCGAAATACAAGACATATTCGAAATACAGCACAAAAAGTCCCGCTATAACTCTCTCAAAAAAGGTCACACACCTTCAAAGCCATGTAGTCAAGTATGCCACCAATGTTTACCAAAAACTTTTTTAGAAACCAATGGAAAAAAGGAGAGCTTTAAAAATCTACCGGTTTATAGAGAAATTTAGTCGATTTTTATTGGTTTTTACACTGAAATCCTCGAAATTTAGCCGGTTTCCTTCAAGGTGGCCCTCAAAACTAACCGGGAATTTTCAATTTTTGTCCTTTAAAAATAGACTAAAGGCCAGTTTTCTGTGAACACTGTTTGCCACAATCAGAGCATGGACTAGGCGTCATCGAGCTGCAGATAAGCTTTCCGTAACAAAAGTACAAGAGGCTGCTGAGCATAGCTATACATGAGCTGACCAACTACTTGGAGAACACAGCATCCCACAATGTCATGCAGTATGCAAGCTGAAAAACTAGAGGCTGCTGGGGACACAACTCGGATGACGATCTCCCTTAAGAGTCTGCAAAATTTGAAATATCCACAACTTGATTTATGCCAGTCTTGCAAACACCATGGCATGCACATGCACACGCACCATTCCCATGTTGGGGTACAAAAAAAGTTAGGGTAAGGCATAATTTCTCCACAAAAAACTTTACATGGAAACAACTCAGTGAACAAGAGCCAAAATTAGGCTTTTCTTTGTGTAGTAACCATACAATACAAATGTACAGAGGGCGCAACACCCATTATATAGTAGTAGCCGAACTCTTTTTCTTCGCAATGCCAAAAATATACTAATTAGTGAATCTTCTGTATGCTCTGCAACCCTGCAGAAAAAAAAACCCTCTTTGAGCGGAGGGTCCCTGGCATCAATCATCTTTCTCGAAGGGTTAGATACCTTGCACTGTTACTATGCTCTCTTTTTATCTTGTCCAATGTGCCCACACTCATACCTCTTATGAAACCAGCACATTCAAAGCGAATCCCTGCTGACTGTTGCGGCACCCACAATCGGCCAATGACATGCTTCCCTAAGTTCTGCACTTGCTTCCTCACAGCAAAGTGGCCACCATCCAAATGTTTAGCACCAGCCAATAGAGCATTACAGCCAACCTTGCCCCTGGTTTTCTCCTTAGTAATCTCTCTCCAGAAACCCTGAAAGCTCGACGAAAACATCTGAACATAAGAAAGCCATGCTTGATATGTATCTACACATGCTCATCTGACATATTTTCACACGCTGCATCATATCGGAAAAACAGCTGATTTAAAAAATTCCCACTTTAAAATCACATCATTTTTTTATTCTATCTGCACACCAATCTCAACAGTTGCAACAACCTTGAAAATATTCAGGAATAGTTTTGATATAACAGATGTAACGCTTCCAAGTGTTCTCTTCTTTTGCTCAAGATAGGACCATCACATGCATTTTTCGATAGTGCATGAAGAGGGGACACGTGGTGATGGAGGAACAACCATCCACCGCCATGCACGACCTTGGAGGAGCTGAACCGGAACAGCACACTGAAGTGTTGTGATATCAAGCTCCACACATGGTACACGTGGATGACTTCTCAAGTATATTTATCACTAGCATGAGGTAGCAGACACCAGGATCATCACTAGTGGTACTACAGCTAGATGTCAGCCACATGGTGTAGCTACCAAGAGTGACGGTCACTTATCTTGCCAGCTCACTCACTAGCGGTTTGCATTCACCGTTGTACATATTCCCTTATTATGCCCTACTTACTATCTCAATCTTCCGATGGCTCTACTCAAAATTAAACTCAATAGATATTCTAGTGGATACCATGTAAATAAGCTGATGGATACCATTGAGGAAACAATAAGGAAATATATTAAGAAAAATAGAAATTACTAACACCACAGCTTCTTAAATAGATAATCCCATGCCTTCTGACTTTTCGATTCTTGAACTTCAAAGAATAATAACACCTCAAACCAGTCAGCCTATATACCCTTTTTCTTTATTGTTAATGCAAATCATTTTCCTAAACATGCACTCTTAAGGCTTGATAAAATAGGCAATTCAAATGTTTTATTATGGTCTTTGTAACTTTTTAATTCCTTCAAGAATTAACAAGGAGCATTTTATTCCTACTCCCTTTTTTCACAGCTAGGGTTTTTGGACTCCTACAGGGTACTATTGTAAGCTAAGAGGTAGGTCGCACCAACAGCCAGTGGGGGGAATGAGGAAGAAAAACTCCATTTCTATTTCCTTTTGTGTGAATATCAAAGAACTGCTTGACCTGCACTAGTACTTGAAGAAAGATGGCATTAAGCTATATTTCTGAAATGTAATCCCTCCTCTTTTGTAGCAGAGCTTGCTCCAATCAGAAAGGCCAACAGTAGGTGAAAATTTCTCGTTTGAAAAATGTTTCACACTAAGCAATCTAGTTTCTTTTTCACCCCCCGCTCGCGAGAGCACGACCAAGCTCTAAGACACTTTTTTGGGAAACTAGTAAGTTTTAACATGCTGATGTGATCTTTGATGATCACCTTGTTCAAGTACTTTAGAACTATAAGAATTGTGAAGGCAGCAGAACAGTCTTACCAGAAGCCATCCAACCGATCGACCAGAATACGAGTGCCCCGAGGAACTAATCTTGATGAGGTCAAAGGCTTGAACACATGGCCTGAATACAAACAGATAATTTTCCATATAAGAAAAGAGTGAAAAAACTGGTACAAAAGCTCACTTTGCAAAAAAACTTACAAACATACCTTTGTCTTCATCATCTACATCAGCCAATAATCTGGCTGATTCGGTATCAACATCAAGGGCTGAATGATCTGCAACAGCTTTGCGACCACCCCTGCCATGCGAAACAAGAGCAACCGAGGGTGTCGCATGCTTTCCCCTATTGCCCTACAAAATGCACTAAAAGTATTTAAACTGGGGCCTAGTGCTGCTCATTTTCCATCTTCGTTTAAAAGACAATATAAAGTGAATACCTTTTCTTCCGCTTCAACAGAGATCATCATATGTTCGGCAGTGCCTCTTTCTTCCATCAACCTCTGACTCTCCTGAACAGATGATTCAAGAACATGCACCTTTCTTGCCAAATCATCATGCCTTAATTGAATATCCTGCAGCAAGGCATCTTTTCTCGCAAGTTGCACTCGCAGGCTTTCTGACCCAGCTCGTTCGCTCATGGCAAGCACCTCAAGCATCTCCCTTCTTCTACCTAGATCTGGGAGAAGTTCTCCATTAGAAGCTTCTCTATTTACAATGCCTCCTATTTGCTGATAAACTTGGGACAAGTCAGTGGTCCTTTCATCAACCAACTTCTGCAAATCAGTCACCTCGCTCGCTTTATGGGAAACTTCATCTTTCAAAAGGGAAATTTGTGCATCACGGTCCTCTAGTAACAGATGCAAACTCTCAGCTTCCTCAATAAGCTTTTCAGAAAGGCTCTGGAACTTATTGAAATTATTGACTGTGGCGTAGAATCGGTTTGATGCCTTCCCAAGAGAAGCTTCAAGTTCTTGTTTTGCATTCTCTAACTCCTCCACTCTGGCAGAAAGTTGTCCTATCTTTGTTTCTGCCTTTTCTAAGGCCTCCATAAGAGCTTTTTCGTCTGCAAAAATTATTTACAATTTTAACAAAACAGGCAAAACCAAAATTATGTTTCAGTTTATTGGAGTTAGCAAGTTTACCCTGAATTTTTGTTGCCACAATATCATGCAAGGAGCACAGCTCTTCATTGGTCCTGCTCAAAATATCATCCTTCCCCTCAAACTCCTCTAGACATTTCTGAAGTTTAAGCTTGTCTTTCTGTTGTTGTTGACCCATTGCATCAATAACATCCTTCGCTTCCTTTAATTGAAACCTCATCTCTTCATTCTGCTTCTCACTTTCAACCTGAACTTGGTGGCAAGACTGGGTAAGGTCCTTAACAGAGGAAGAAAGCCTTTCGACCAAGGAAAGGGTAAGATTCTGTAGACTTTCATTGGAGGAAAAAGGAAGTCCACCCTCAACTGGTGATATGGAACTTCCAAACTGCTTTTTCAGCCCCTCCACCTCGTCGACGCATGACCTTACCTTTCCTGCTACTAGCTTGAAGTCTTCCTCCAGAGCTCTAATCTGTTCATCCTTTTGGAGTAAAAATGATTCTGTCGATGACGCAGAATCTGCCTCTTGTTTTAAGATCTCCATTTTCTTTGTAAAAGAGCCTAATCCATTGTAAAGTTCAGACAGCAATTGACAATTTGCTGTAGATTCTTGGTTCAAAGCACCCACAAAATTCTTCATGAACGTGTCAAAATGCTCTAACTCGACCTCCATCTCCTCACACAGCAGCCTTATAGAGACTGTTGAGACTCCCTGTTTCCATTCTTGAGTCGCCTTCCTCTTATTCAAAAGCTGCCAATTGGACCCAATGAAAATTTAGCACACAAATAAGAGGTTAAGTAAAACATCACCAGTTATTTGGTATACCTCTGGCTCCCACTTAGATGGGAAATTCTCCTCAAAAGCAGGAGCAGTGGGTAAGGTAACTGAACCCTGATCCTTCAGATCCCTGGAGATCCTTACAATCAAACTCCTTGTTCCTTTCACATCTTCCAATAACTTGAAGACCTCGTCTGCTACCCTACCAAGAAAGATGGACCCGTTAGCTTTCAAAGCATGCACCTTATTGTACAAATCAGTCAAATCCTTGAGCTGTTCCTCTGCTTTTGTATGCTTGAATCTAATTTCTTCCATTTGAGCTGCTAGGGAGTCTTTCAATGAGCTGTTTTCTTGCTCTAAGCTTGCCCCAGCCTCTTTCGATTCACTCAACTCGAATAGGAGTGAATTGACGTTTGCCATGGCATGTTCTAAACGCAATCCTGCTTCTGCCTTTGAAGCTTCAGCCAATTTTTTTTCTTCTATGAGAAGAGAGATGTTCTTCTCTGCATGCATCAACTCATCTGCTAAAGAATCCATTCTCCCTTGCACTTCTTCTAACTCAAGAGCCAAAAGCTCAGTAGCCCTTTTGGACTTCTTTGCTTCTTGTTCGCTGATTCCTGCCTTCCTCTGCAAATCCAATACAAGCTGTGAAGTCCATTGTAGCTTCTCCATCAGATCTCCTGAACGAGGAGCTCCTGATGTAGCAAACTTATCAAGAGCCTCTGCAAATTTTTGTATTGTTTTATTGTTCTCCTGTAGTGACTTCTCTAAGGCGGTGGCATGTTTCCTTGAAGATGTCAGCTCTGCCTCCAGCTCCTGCAACTGATGCTTAAAGCTCTGCTTTGCTTTAGTGAAAGCCACAGATTCTGCTTCATAGTCTCTCCTTAGCTGATCAAGCTCAGCAGCCTTCACATCTAAAGACTGCTTCAAAGTGTCGCGTTGTTGAAGCACACTCTTTCCTTTTTTCACAGCCATGCTCAACTTTTCTCTAACAGAGGCGAGCTTTTCCTCTCCCTGGCTGGCCTCCAATTGACATTTATTGAGCTTGTCCCTTACAAAAGAAAGCTCCTCAGTCTTCACATTCACTTCTTTTTGCAACTGATCTACCTCATCTTCTAGAGAAGTAATCTTCACTGTAAAGGCCTCTAACTGTGAATTTAGACCGTTCAGTTCGAGGGTCTTTGAAGAAACTGCTTCATGCAAACTCATTGCTTGTTTCTCTCCATCCTCCTCTGCCTTTCTCATGGCCATAGTGAGTTCACATATTTTTTCTTTGGTTTCTCTTGCCCCCGCCAACCAAACCTTGCTGTTTTCCAGAAGAAGCTTCACTGAGGTTTCAAAAGCTGCACTTTCTGAAACATCCGCAAACATTTTGTCCACCTCATTTTCTTGCATCACTTCACCAAGCAACATGCGAATCTCAGGTATGAATACACCCAGGTTTCCGATCTGGAACTGCTGCTGCTGCTGCTGGCTTTCCTCTTGGCTGCTCTCACTCAGCTCAAGTTCTCGTGTGGCTGCTCCTGGAATGCAAGCTTCATCTCTAGGCTTATGTAGGCTATTGAACTTCATGGTCATGTCCTCCAAGTCCAACACAACTGATCTCAATTCATCTTCTTTTGCTATAAGCTCGCCTGAAAGCAGAGCGTTCTGTTCTTGCAGCTCCTGAAGAGAGTTTCTGAAGGTGTCAGCAGTAGCTTGCAAGCTTTCCATGTCTGCTTGAAGATGAGAAATGGAATTATGTGCATCAGAAACCGCTACACCAAGCCACTGGATCTTGTCTTCAGGTTCCTTACTTCTGATACTAGCAGGCATGTCCACATTATCCAGCATTTCTTCCCACCTTTGAATGAGCATATTTCTCTCAAGAAGAGACTGCTCCAACATAGCTAACTCCTCTGCCATGGCCCTGTATTTCCGGACATATTCATCACATTTCCTATTCAGCTGTTCAATTTCCTCTGTTTGAGAGGCTTGTTCTGCGAATTCAAAAGAATTCGATCTTCTTGTTGCCACTGTCTCAGAGGGCCCTTCCGCTGAAGTTAAAATATTTTGATTCCTTGCTTCAAGTAACCATTCGACTTTTTCACATGTATCTTTGATTTGCAGCTCCACTGGAAGACTCGCATCCTCCAAAAGCTCCTCTATTTTCTGAAGTACAGCATCCTTTTGTAAAAAGGATTCTCGAAGAGCGTTTGCTGAATTTCGTATGTACGAAAGTTCAGACTCAAGAGCCTCGACACGCTCTCCTGCCTCAGAATGAAGCTTAGCCTTGCTTTCAGCCTCATTTAAAGCTACTATCTTTGCATGGAGATCTTGTTGGTATGATAATGCCAAAGTCTCCAGCTCTGCAGTTTTCTCTGCAAGCAGTTGCTTCAAGTTATCTCTCTGCTGAATGAGACCTTTGCCTTTAGTGACTGCCAAACTCAACCTTTCCCGAACTCCGAGTGCTTTTTGTTCAGCTTCCTGAAGCTTCCTCTCCCCATCCTCCTTTGTCATGCTGAGCTCATTAGTGAGCAAATCTACCGTTTCTTGTGCATGACCCAACTCTACCTCTTTTTCAGAAACAAGTGCCCTCAAAGTTTTTAGTTCCGCTTCATAAGCAGTACCAGAGTCAACAGCCCTTAAAGCAAGAACCTTGTTTTCTTTGAAAGTGGCTTCATACTGATGATGTAAAGAAGCCACAAGGATTTCCAATGTGCCAATTACATCACCACCATCAATAGCTTCAGTAGAAGGATACAAAAGAGCAGTTACTTTCTCTGTTAACGCACTAGCCTGAGTTAGCATATTCAAATGTCCATCTCTCTCATCAGCATACAGCTTCTGAAAGCTTTCTAGTTCAGTGTCTTTTCCCAACAATAACCCTTCCAAATTCTGTATCTTGCTTTCCTGTTCGGCAACAAAAGAGCAGTTACTTTCTCTGTTAACGCACTAGCCTGAGTTAGCATATTCAAATGTCCATCTCTCTCATCAGCATACAGCTTCTGAAAGCTTTCTAGTTCAGTGTCTTTTCCCAACAATAACCCTTCCAAATTCTGTATCTTGCTTTCCTGTTCGGCACACAGATTCGAAAGGCTTTCTAGCTCGGTGTCTTTTACCAGAGCTAGTTCTTCCAAGTGACCTATCGTGCTTTCGCGTTCAACATGAAGACTCTGGAAATGCTCAAGCTCACCCTCCAGGTTTACTTTTTCTTCCAAAACCTTACACATTTCAGCTAAAGTCAAATCACACTTTTGAGACAGCTCAGACAGGCTGTCCGACATCCTTCCCAAGTCTGCCTCTTTAGCTGAAAGTAAATCTTCCAACTGCTTGAGCTCTCCGTTCGAGTTAGCTTTTTCTTCCAAAGCTTTTGCCAGTTCACCCATAGTCAAGTCACACTGTTTAGAAAGCTCGGAGACTTCATCAGAAAGCCTTCCAATGTCCGCGTCTTTGACTATTAGCAAAGCCTCAAGCTGCTTGACATTGCCTTCCATATCCAATCTTTCCTCAACAGCTTTAACCATTTCATTCATGGTCAATTCACACTTACGAGAAAGCTCCGACACCACATCAGAAAGCCTCTCTATGTCCGAGTCTTTGACTCCTAGCAACTCCTCTAAAACATTCGTCCTGCTTTTCAACTGCTGCTCCTTCTCTTCCGAGTCCTTTTGCACTTCATTGCATTTCTGCGAGAGGTCCTCAACTTGCTTGAGGAGCTCCTTCATCTCAATATCCTTAATAGACTGCGTAGCTTCCAAGAGTCTTTTTGTGGCTTCAAGCTCCCTCTTTTCTTTCAAGTCTTCCTGCATCTTGTCCATCCAATGATCAAAATCTTCAATAAAGTGTTCAAATTTAGTGGACCCTGCAATGTCTACTTCAAACAGCTTAAACTGTAAGTCCGCATATTCATTCACAACTGATTCTTGAGGGACAAAATGGTTGAGCCTCTTCATAATATGCATTAAAAATGTAACAAACATGCCCCGCTCTTCAAGATTCTTTGCAGCTTGAGCATTCATTAGAACAATCATATTCTCTAACTCCATCTCCTTCATGCACAATGTGTCTTGCAGTTCCCTTATAGCAACATTCGACTCTATACCTTCCTTTCCCTGCAAGTATGTAAAGCATACAAAATATTTAGGTTAGCATAAAATACAAAATTAAAAGGAGCATAAATACATTTAAACATGTCCCTATCTCTCCAGCATTATACAAGATTGTATCAATTTACACCTCCCTATCCATCCCCCTCCCTTGTCAGAGCCCCATCTTGCGCACATGACTTGAGGTAAGCCATACAAGCACATAGAACGAGCATTAAAAACAGACAACAAGCAATGAGGGAGTGCAGAGCTCGCATTGCTGAAGAAAGTGCAACAATGAAGTCGCTGTAAAAAAAGGTACATTTCCCACATTTTCTCATGAAAAAACTCCACCAATCGCATCTGCAATGAGGAGGGCTGCAAATAGAAGCGAGTTCCCATAAGAATGGAGGCAGAAAACAAGACTTTCTATGATGGAATCCATCGAAAGTGAGGGCTGATGCAGAAACGCAGCAATTTGAAACAAGTTATCACAGTGAAATCTCTGGTAGGAGCCTCCTAAAGCGTGTTGTAGGGTCTCCAAGGAATCCCCAGCGCCATCTTCGTGCCCAGCTCCCGTGCTGGCTGTATCCATGTCCTCTTGATGTCTAGCTGAGCCAAGTCCTGTCGGATGAGCCTGGTGATCTCGGACTGTGTAAGAGTCAGAGAGGGTGCCTCAAATGAGTACTGGAAGGGGGGCCAATCTGTCTATGCTGAACCCATGCGCCTGAAACCATGATGTCATTTCACCATACCAGCATGCTGTATCTCCCTGCATGGCTAACTGTCGAGAGGACTCAAGTGCAAGGCGGGTATATCTGTCTTTGGGAAGTTCCCACATGCGGTGTATGAAGGAGACAGATCTGGTAAGCGCCTCGACTACCAGTGGGGGAGCAGTAGCTCTACTCGGATAATGGCACGTGGTACTGAAGCCTTGGCTCTAATGAGCCGCGAGATCATAGAGACCAGAGGCTTCTCCATGTTCCCCCACCCATCAGTGCGACCGGTCCTCCCGTGATGATCCAATGAAGGTCCCCATATCTCAACTCCATAGAGCAATGCAAACGCCACTAAAGTGTCAAATAGCCAGAGCTTCGTCCGAGGCTCCTGAAACTGAACCTGTGAACACATCCTCTCCAATCTGCTCTCCTCAGTGAAAATGCTGGTCCACTAAAAACCACTCCAAGGTAAGTGTAAGCCTCTGTATACTCCACTGTCTCCTGGCCGTATGTGAATGCGGGCGCTGACCTCCTGATCCACTGTGGGGTGGTATTAAATACCATGACCTTGGTTTTACCAAGGTTGACAGACAAACCACTTTCGTGGGCAAATCTATGCAGGGCATCCAAGTGACGTTGCATCCCCTCTAGAGAGTCGGAGATCAACACAATATCATCAGCATAGAGCAATAGTGGAATCCATGTCCCTGCCAGCTGTGCACCTCTCACCATCTCTCTCAATGTAGTCAGCAACCTCATCCACATACATACCAAATAGAGTAGGAGAGAGGGGGCAGCCCTGCTTCACACCAAGAGTGGAGTGAACCAGTGCGGACAAACCCTCTGAGGTGCGTACATGCCCCACTACTGACCTGTACAAAGCCATGATCCCCCAAATGAGCTCTGTGGGTACTCCCATCTCCTGTAATCTACGCATCAATCTAGCTATGGGTACTGTGTCAAATGCTTTGTGGAAGTCCACAAAGCTACAATAGATCCGTTTCCCATGTGATCTGCCCTCCTCAATGATGGCTCTTGAGTGTCAAGATATGGTCAAGAGTAGAAAAGCCTCTCCTGAAACCTGCCTGCCCAGCTGCACGTATCCCTTCCCTCTCTGCCCATCTACTCAGCTGCTGCTCAAGAATGGATGCGTACAACTGTGCCAATGTGTGTCCAATCATGATAGTGCGATAATTCCCAGGCTCCATAGGGTCTCCTGACTTGAAGATGCGTACAATCGTAGAAAGGATCCAAGTATCAAGTAAGCCCTCACACATAGCACGGTTAAACATAACTACTAGAAGCTTTGCTAGTAGATCTCTGGCATGCATGAAATGCTCAGCCACTAAGCCATCATGATCATATGCTCTCCCAGTCCTCATCCTGTCAACGGCCTTCCTCACCATCTCAGCAGTGAAAAAAGCACGTGTGTGGGCATGGATCGGGGGGTCGAGGAGGGGCGACTGTCCAGAAACTGTGTACAGAGATGATGTGTACTGGCCCCAAGTCTCTGTAGAGGTGATGGTGGGGGGGACTGCTCATGAAAGAGCCGCCACGCCTCACACGAGTCCTGACTCAAGAATAGTTGGTAAAGATCCTGCTCTAGTCGAGCCAAAAATGCCCTTTTCTTCCGCCGCACTAGGCGTCGGAAGTCAATCTGCGAGACTACCTGTGAGTGATGTCTCCCAAAAGCACCTCCCTCTGAAGTCTAGCTCTAGTCTCGCGGCATTCCGCATCATACTAGCTGTTCTGGGACATGCTCCCAGAACGGCGTCTCTGCTCAGGCTCAATGTGTGGGTATGCCTCTGCTGCTGCATCGTGTAATGTCTGTGTCAGTATAGTAGTAAGCTCCTCTAGAGGTCGTCCTAGCTCCTCAATGCACAAGCGTCTGTATATCCCATCTATGTATCAAGGTTGCATCCGTTCGTACGTACTGTACGGATCCGTACGGTATGAATTTTTACGTACTGGTAGGTACTGTACAGCAAATTTTCACCTTTTTAAAAAATCGACTCCCTAGCGAAAAATCGACTCACAAGTCGGACAGCGCTGAGAGTTTGTAGATAAGGGGGCACTTATCTTAGGGATCTCAAGCATAAAAAATCAGCGATTTCTCAGCGAATCAGCCTTGCGTGCGTTTTGCAGACATCTGCGCAGTGCGTTTCAAATTTATCAGTTCGGAGCTCTCGAGTCTCAGCTTCTGCAGACTCCAGAGTTTGTGCCCACTCTCTCCAAGGTATTCCTCTTCCCTCTCTCATGTTCTCTCACGTGACTCTGCGTTCTTCTCGCGAGACTCTCCGTTCTACCAAGTTCTAAGTGCTCACGAGTCTTTCCGTCCTCAAGCAATACGACTTTTTGAATCTCATGAGTTTATGTTTTATGTACATTGCACAGGCTTCATCATGCCGCGCCAGAGCAACGCTAACTGGTCACTCCACACAAACATTGTCCAAATTGTCAACACTCCTTCGCAGAAAGGGACAAGCACGCGTCAATGGCAGTGCAAGTATTGTGGATTGATACGCACAAGCACGATCACCCGCGTCATCAGGCATCTGACAGGCAAAGAATGCACCAACAATTGTGGTCCTTGCCCAAATATATCACAGCAATTGAGAGACGAATTGATTGCAGAGCATTATCCAAGAGGGGCTCCTTCAGGATCTTCTGTGAGAGGGAGTCAAAGTACACAGGATGTATTACATGATGCTTTAGTGGGGGAGTTGTCTGATACAGGTGCCGACGAAGGAGTGGATGCTGGTGGTTATGGTTCAGGACAACCCTCAAGCTCTAGGAAGAGAGCACGTGTATCTGAGGATGCGGAGGATGTATTGCCTACTGCTACAGGTGAGGGACGCCCCCGAACAGGTCCAAGACAAACCACCATACCTTCTCGCATCTCAGCCCAATCTTTGGTAAAGGAGCGACGGAGGGTTGCAGAGATGGAAATAGCTCGTACTCTCATTGAATGCAACATTTCGTTCAATGTATTGAGGACAGATCAGTGGAAGAGGATGGTGTGAGCCATTTCACAGGTTGGTCCGACAGAAGGGTGGAGTGGTTTGGATTATACGAAGATGCGGACCACTATGCTAGTTGAGCAAAAAGCCTTGATAGACAAGGCATTGGTCCCAGTGAAAGCAGGGTGGCAACAGTTTGGATGCACGATTATCTTTGATGGTTGGAGTGACATCCATAGGCGTCACATAATCAACATCCTTGTGTCCTCTTGCTTGGGTACTTACTTGTTGCGTCAGTAGATGCTGGAAAGGCTGGAGAAAAGATTACAAGGGAGTTCATATTCAAGCATATACGCCAAGCAATTCTTGATGTTGGAAAAGATAATGTTGTACAGGTTGTGACGAATAATGCTAGCAATTGCAAGGCTATGGGAGAGATGGTCGAGAGAGAGTTCAAGCGTATTGTGTGGACTCCATGTGCATCACATTGTCTTGATTTGTTGATGGAGGACATTGGCAAGTTGCCTTGGATGCAGCCCATTGTTGCAGATGCAACAAAGATCACCACATTCTTTCGAAAGAAGCACCAGGCGCTTGCCATCTTCAGGAGTCATAGCACATTGGACATGGTGAGACCTTCGAAGACCAGATTTGCCTATATGTATCTAGTCTTGCAGCGGCTCTTCAAGCTTAGGGATCCACTGCTTCAGACAGTAGTTGATCCAAAGTGGAGAAATATGAACAATTCCCAAGACGAGCGTACAAAGTATTTACAGAGAAAGGTACTTGATGAGTCTTTTTGGGCAGAGGTGGAGAGTCTCACAGTGGCTTTCCAGCCTGTATATGTTCTTCTACGTCTCACGGATATGGAGGGCTCTACCTTGGGGTTGGTCTTTCATCTTTTGAAGCAGATGAAGGACCACATCACCAAATGCACGAAGTTATCTGAGGAGCGGTGAGCGTACTTATCTTTTTGAGACTTGTTTTTTTATTTTTCAAGTATAGTATATACTCTTGCATTATTTAGATTTTAATCCTCTTCATCTGCGAATCGCATCACTTAATACTGAATTCTCTTGTTGCTTGCACAATCATCATTGCAACCGAGCTGACATTTTAGGCATTGTAGAGACACGGTGGACGTTTATGTGTCGTCCTATTCATGGGATGGCAGCATTGCTCCATCCTCTCTACAAGAAGCCTGAATTGTACACGGACACTGCCTTGTCCAAGCTACATTCAGATTATGTGGGCATTATGTTTGATGAGGAGGACCAGCTTCTTATTGATGCCGAGTTCTGTAGCTTCATGAATAACCTTGGGCCATCCTTCTCAAGAGCGGTTGCATTGAGAAAGGAGATTTCAAAGGTTCCTCTCACATGGTGGCAGACTCATGGCAGGACGGGACTACCTAACCTTGCTTGTCTCGCTCTTCGAATTCTCTCTCAGGTAAGGGATCTTCACCTAGTACCATGGTCCTAGACTCCTAGTAGCCTACTTGCATGGATGATGGATTTACCCTTGGCTTTGCACTATAAATTACACAGGATTGCTCAGCAGGTGCATGCCAGCGTAATTGGAGCGCTTATTCATTGATTCACACCAAGACCCGCAATCGCTTGAGCACTAGTCAGCTGGAGAAGTTGGTTTATTGCAGAGCCAACATGAGGCTTGTGCGGAGTTTTCACGCTTTGGGGACCCCAAAGCAGGTATGTCAAAAATTAGTGGTTTTTAATGCTAACTTTGTGGTGACTCATGACGTTTGTCAGTCTTGGGTCCAAACTCAAGTTATCTAACTTGCTCCTTTTTATCGAAAAATAGGTGGATCCTACGACCTTGAAGATGGTGGCAGATCCTACTACAGAGGAGATTAACACCCAGATTAGAGATGAGCAGGAGGACATCCTTCGAGAGCTCCATAAAGAGCTCGAGTGTGGATCGACATGTCACCAGGTCTCGTGCCCGAGCATTTACTATTCCACTTCAGCCTGGTACTCAAGATCCTCCTACTACCCGGCGGGAGCTCATTCGCAAGGGGAAGCTCCCTGTTCGCACTCATCGCAAGCGTGCGAATGAGGCCGTGCGTCTCATTGAGACTCAGAGTTCAGAGCAGGTTGCGGCAGATGATGAGGATGTGGATCTACTTCAGCTTGATCCTCCAGTTGTTACAGTTGCAGAGCCAGAGTATGATGATGAGGGCAGATGGAGACATGCCCGATTCAACATCATCATCATCTACATCTGATGGTGACTTTTGAGCAGTGATTTAGGGTGGTTTTGATGGATTTTGACTCGTGACTTTTGACAGTAGATGCATTTTGCTGTGTTCCCATTTCTCTGTCTTTTTGATGGTAGAGTCTAGACCAATCGCTCTCTTTGATGTATCCATCCATCTTTGTATGACTCTTGATGTTTTAAGTATACCTTCATAAGTTCAGAATAGTCTCAACTCACGAATTATAAGAGGGAATAAAGCACCCATAACACTATAAAAGCAAGGGACACAAGAAAAGAAAAGAAAAACAAAAACAAACAAACAAACAAACTAAATCACTTTGTTTGCTACGAAACAAAACTAGATAAAACAAAACATTATTAACTTAAAAATATTTTTAGAAAAGGCATGTGTAAAATAAGTTGACGCAACGTATTTGGCTTAAAACAAGTACTCAACTTTAAGCAAAAAAAAAGGATAAGACATCTTAAAAACTTAATCCTAGAAATCAAACTTCACACAACAACTTCTAACGAAACACATTCTTAAGTCCTCAGATAAGCTAAATACGAAATCGAAAAATGAATACTACTACAAACCTACAAAGGCAAAGAACCAAACTTGACAATATGTGATCTGGTATCATGTTTGTACTATGTTGAAGTTTCAAGTTTTAACTTTTCGCAATCGTGACTTATGTTTAGTGCTATTGAAATTAAACTAAGTGATGTATTCTAAGAGTTAAGTACGGATAATATTTGAAGCAGTATGATGTATCTAATGGACATTGAAGCAGTATCTAATGGATGTTTCTATTTCTAGACTCTATGTAGTTACTAGTATGTATAGGCTGAAAAAGATTGAAGCCACTATTCTTTTTGTTGTTACAAATGTTACGTATTGGTCCCGTATCTTAAAGGCCGATCCGTACAGAAGTACGTACCTTACGTATTGATTACGTATCGTACACTACATACCTTTCCACCTTGCTATGTATACAGAGTCCGTCTCCCGCGTGAAGGTGTAGCGAGTAGGGGCAGATGCCCGTGGCCTATGTGCTACACTGAACTGGAAAGAGATGGTCAACGACACAAGAGCATGATCCACTGCCACCCCAACATGTCTGGGCCCAGCAGTGAGATCCTGGATACTAGAAATGAGGCTCGACTGTGCCATGACATAATCCTCTGTGCTGGCTCCATGTCTGTGTGAAAAGCATGTGAAACCTCCCGCAGCGGGAAATCTCTGTAGGCCATTCAAGATGGCCAATCCATGTGCAGTCCCCATGTCTATCAAGTGTCGTCCATACTCAGTATATTCCCCATCCTGCGATAGTCTAGATAGGCCTGTCTCCACAACATCCAACTCTCTCAGCATCTCCTCTGAGGTATCATAAAACACTGTCTGATGATGGGCAGTCCTAGCATTGAAGTCCCCTAGAATGATAATGTCACCATCTCTAGAGAACTCCCATATGTCATCATCCAAGATAGAAAAGGGGGACTGTCCTTTAGGTGGTGCATATACTGACATACTCGGGGGAAAGTAGCAAATAGCAATGTAAAGATATCTGTCTGTCTCTGCTCTCAATCTCACCCACATGTACCTAGCTTACTCATCCCTGCGAGCTATATGTATCAATGGCTGCAACTCCTCCCTGAATAACACTGCCACTCCTCCTGAGCCCCACCCTCTGCGCTCTGATCGTGTCTCCTGTCTACAGGCTGTCTCCCATCTGTATCCACTAATGTGAGGCATAGACTGCCCAGGGGCCTGATGTGTCTCAGAGTAGAAGATGATGTCTTTCCCGGAAAAACTCTCTTCAAAAGCACCTATATCAAGACACATAGATCCATTACAATTCCAGGTAGCAACTTTGAGTGCAATCCCATAGGCCTCACACCGTCATGTGGAGCGTCGCTCCAATATCACCACTCTTCCATCTCGGTAAGAGGCAATCTTGCCTTTTTCCCTTGCCGCTCTAATCTCGGGCATTACCTCCTGCATATGAGCGATCTGTGAGAGGGTAAGGTGATCCCCGAGAAAGATACCAGTTTTCTGAAGAGTTGGTCTTTTCTTCAAAAAGTCTTTCTTTGCTTCCATGGAGGGAAAACGAAGGATGAGTGCCCTTTCTTTCGAGGTTTCCCCATTGCTCCCATTTTTCTTATTGCCCACTCTCCAGGCTCTTGAGTGCATCGGCTCATGAACCCCCATCAAAGCCATGAGTTCTTTTACCTCTTCGTCTACATTATCTTTGTCTTTAAGACCGCAAATTCTCACATGTAGAGAGCGCACGTGTCGTCTTTGCTCCTCTTCTAGGGTCAAGTTGATAATGGTGGGTGTCGACGTTGTTTCCTTGCTTTTCCCTTTCTTGGCCACCTCAATCCATTCATCTACCTTCTGCTTAGTCTTTGTAATAACGTCCACCCAGGAAGTCGTCATCTCTTTGTGCTGCTCTTCCCCCTCTTTGATGGCTCGCACTTGCTCTTTGATTGAGTAAAAAGGGGACCACACTATACGCACAAGCACTTCCACACTATGCATACATGCTTACCCATACATTCGCACTCTTTGCACTTTCAAATCATCAATTTCTGAATTTTTTGAATTTTCTGCTGAACCTGCAATTTCCTGCTAAACTTGCAATTTCTGAATTTCCTGCATTTCCTGCATGCTGAATAATTCTGAAATCACACACCCCTGCAGATACAATCTCCTGTAATAGATGCAGTCGAATGCTCGTGGTGGCTATCCCGATGGCTGTGAGACCCAGGAAACTTCTTGTCTCTTTGATTTGCTCTATGCTGCCACTGTTTTTGAAGCTCACGACAGCAGGTAAGTGCTGATGAGATTGCTGGGGGGGGGGGGGGGGACTGCGTGAGTCTGCAGACCTGCACAAAGGAGTAGGCAGGGGCCAGACCAGGCGCGACCAGGTAAGGGGCAGACCTGCGCGACCAGGTAAGGGGCAAACCTGCGCGCGACCAGGTAAGGGGGAGGCCTGCGCGACCCAGGCAAGGGGCAGACCTATGCGACCTGACAGGGGGACGCCTGCGCGCGAGAGAGAAATGAAATGAAATGAAATGTTATATTAACGTCTTCAAAAGGCCAGAGAGAGAGAGAGAGAGAGAGAGAGAGAGAGAGAGAGAGAGAGAGAGAGAGAGAGAGAGAGAGAGAGAGAGAAATGAAATGTTATATTAACGTCTTCAAAAGGCCATAATGACCTATGAGACCCGAAAGTTACAAAGTGGTGGATCTGATACAAAGTCAGAGTAACAAAATAACCTAACAACAGTACAAAACAAAGATATATACTATGGGGTCCTAAGTTGGTTGATGTGAGTCAAGCAAAAACTAAGCAAAAAAATGGGTGGCTTGTTGGGATAGCTGAATCACAAGAGATCCAGCATCGGTCGTTGGCGAATCTCATCAATTTCCTCCATGGTTAGTAGTCTGACCGGGCGTTGTGCATGCCTGGCCAGCGTGCTCCGAATTTTCTGTCGTAGCCTCCGTCGATGTTGTGTAGTTCTTCGCAGTTGCGGGCGCTTGGATTTCCCTAGTTCAATCACTCGGTCAATCAGTGTGCCTTTGGTGTGAGACGAGGGGGAGCTCTGCTGTGGGGGTGGCTCTTGCGGCTGTCCCGTGTCTGCTTTGAAGAAGTCTGTGATCCGTCTTTGAGACTGGCTAGCCTCGCCATTCATCAGGCTATCTTTGTGTCTGCGCAGCTCGAGCAAGAACAAACCCAGACATCTCTGATCTTCGTATCCCATGACACTTGAGAGTGGTCCAAAACCCTCTCTGAACAAGCAATGGAAGCGGCCTCGTATCTCGTAGTAGACGGGGCAGCGGCATGTATAGTGTAGCTTTGTCTCGGGTTCCATGTTACACAAGGGACATGTCTTGTCCTCTGTTGGTACTCCGCTGTATCTCCCAATCTCAATCCGCAACTGGTGAGAAGATGTGCGTAACTGGCCAATAGCACATCGTATCCCATGAGACAAGTGGGTATCCATGTATCTGGGTCTCGCCACAAAACCATCTTCCGTAAGCTGGAGGAGGTGGTCTCTGTAGAAAGCCATCTTCGTGCCCAATTCCTGTGCTGGTTGTATCCATGTCCTCCTGGTGTCTAGCTGGGTCAGGTCTTGGCGGATGAGCTTGGTGATCTTTGACTGTGTAAGGGTGAGAGATGGTGCATCCAATGAGTAATGGAATGGTGGCAACCTATCTATGCTGAACCCATGTGCCTGAAACCATGATGTCATCTCCCCATACCAGCATGTTGTATCTCCTTGTATGGCTAGCTGTCGAGAGGATTCAAGTGCTATGTGAGCATATCTGTCTCTAGGAAGTGCCCATGTGCGGTTTATGAAGGAGACTAATCTGGTGAGCGCCTCCACCACAAGTGGGGGGGCCGCTAGCTCTGCTCGGATAATGGCCCGTGGTACTGATGCCTTGGCTCTAATGAGCCTCGAGATCATAGAGACGAGAGGTTTCTCCATGTTCCCCCATCCGTCTGAGCGACCCGGCCTCCCGTGGTGATCTAGTGAAGGTCCCCATATCCCGGTTCCATAGAGCAATGCTGAAGCCACCAAGGTGTCAAAGAGCCAGAGCTTCGTCCGGGGCTCCTGAAACTGAACATGCGAACACATCCTCTCCAGTCTCCCCAAATCTGCGTGGGCTCTAGTAAGTCTGGTCTCTGCTGCTCTTCTGAGTGAGAATGCAGGTCCGCTAAAAACCACTCCAAGGTAAGTGAAGCGTTTGTGTACTCCACAGTTTCCTGGCCGTATGTGAATGTAGGTGCTGACCTCCTGATCCACTGTGGGGTGGTATTAAACACCATAACCTTGGTTTTACCCACGTTGACAGACAAACCACTTTCGTGGGCAAACGTATGCAAAGCATCCAATTGACGTTGCATTCCCTCTGGGGATTCGGAGATCAACACTATGTCATCAGCATATAACAGAAGTGGAATCCATGTCCCTGCCAACTGAGCACCTTTATCCCCATCGCTGTCAATGTAGTCAGAAACCTCATCCACATACATACCGAAAAGAGTAGGAGAGAGCAGGCAGCCCTGCTTCACCCCAATAGTGGAGTGAACCGGTGTAGAAAGTCCCTCCGGGGTGCGTACATGCCCTACTACTGATCTGTACAATGCCATGATCCCCCAAATGAGTTCTGTGGGTACTCCCATTTCCTGTAGTCTGCGCATCAATCTAGCTCTAGGTACCGTGTCGAAAGCTTTGCGGAAGTCCACAAAGCTACAATAGATCCGTCTCCCATGAGATCTGCCTCCTTCGATGATGGCTGGGAGTGTTAGGATATGGTCAAGAGTAGAGAAGCCTCTCCTGAATCCTGCCTGCCCAGTTGCACGTATTCCTTCCCTCTCTGCCCATCTACTCAGCTGTTGCTCCAGAATGGATGCATACAACCGTGCCAGTGTGTGCCCAATCATAATAGTGCGATAATTCCCAGGCTCCATGGGCTCTCTTGATTTGAAGATAGGTACGATCGTAGATAGGCTCCAAGTGTCTGGTTGTCACCAGGAGGTGTATTTTTCCTGTTGCCTTCCGTAAATAAGTATTATATATATTTATTTTATTTTTACTTGTTTGTCCCGGAACCCTTGAAAAGGTGCAAGTGGACATTGCATGGCCAATGTGAAACGGCTGCACAGCCAAATGGGTTTCTCACATCGGGGATCTAGGTCGGTCAGACAGGGGCTGCCCAGGCCAGTTAGCACTGAATTCTGATGAGTATGGAAGCTCGTGTGCGCCAAACTGGAATTTGGGCCACTCGTCAAGTCACTGCAACTTTATAAGTTGAAAGGGGCCAGTAAATTAACCCACATTGTAGATGTTGGTCAAATGGTATGATCAGGAGACCGATAGGGACGCCATGGAAGCATCTCCTAAAATTTAGGGAACTGCTATTTTTGACCGGAAAATGTGTTCGCATCATTAGCTCTGGAATGACAAGGGGAACATTTTATTGCTCTGCTGCCAAGTCAACTGACGCACCAGTTGAGATATTTTTAGCAGGGAAAGCCCAAACTCGGAAACTGGGCGACGTGTCAGTCTGTGAGCGATTCTGCCACTCTAGGAGGCAAAAACGAGCTGCATATCAACAAAGGGGGCGCCATTTTCAGCCTCAGTTGGATTGTAGCAAATACAGAAGCTATGGAATGCTTACCTTGCCCTCTATGCACAGTATGGTGACGGGAGTGATGCCCCACACGCTACATACTGCTCTCTTTCTCCCCTACGTACAGTATGTTATGCCCCACTAGTGGGCTTCTCATTTGACCTATGTACAGCTGTGGGGAAATATGCTTTCATGCCGAGGCAAGAGCCTCTTTGCACAGGAACCGGTGTAGCTAGCTGCTGCACCAAAGCAGGTCCACGAGAGGGTGATAACCTCTCGATTGCGCAGTAAATTCAGCACTGTCTACTTGCTGTTTTTACTCTGTTTTGAGACTGTTTTGTGCCCGGAATGTTTCCAGAATCAAGGGGCACCAAGCCTAAGGTGCAAGGAACAGTGTAGGGACCGTTGTGTGCCCAATTCAGATAAAAAACAAGACTGAACCAGAACTTACAACGACCTGAAATTTACTGTTTTGTGCTCCCGACTGAGGGATAACGCCAGTGGGATAGAGTCCTGAGCTTGGAAACTGATTCGGATTAATTTCGGTACCGTTATGCTGCCGAAATTTTGCAGAATCTGGAGCGTACTAGCTGGATGCAGGTGTTATCTTCCAAGGACTCGCTTTTTGTAATTCTCTCTCTCTAAATTAAAGAAATACCGAAAGGGGCCCAGTCTTTGGGGCCTACATGGTGTCGGTCTCGTGTGCGCAGTGACATTCTAGTCGCTGGACGCAATTGTGTTCTCTTCCCTTCTTGCAGTTTCAGGCACCTACTTTGAGTGTGGTCCCATAGGTCTCGCACCGTCATGTCGAGCGTCGCTCTAGTATTACCACTTTTCCGTCTCGGTAAAAAGCGATCTTGCCTTTTTCCCTTGCCGCTCTAATCTCCGGCATTACTTCCTGCATATGAGCGATCTGCGAGAGGGTGAGATCATCCTCGAGAAAGATGCCAGTCTCTTTAAGAGTTGGTCTTTTCTTCAAGAATGACTTCTTTGCTTCCATGGAGGGAAAACGGAGGATGAGTGCTCTTTCTTTTGAGGTTTCTCCACTCCCTCCATTTTTCTTTATGTTGCCCACTCTCCATGCCCTTGTGTGTGTCGGCTCATGAATCCCCATCAAGGCTGTGAGTTCTTTTACTTCTTCGTCCACATTGCCTTTGTCTTTAAGACCGCAGATTCTTACATGTAAAGCGCGCACCCTTCTCCTATGCTCCTCCTCTAGTGTCTGGTTAATGATGTTGTTGGGTGTGGACGTGGGCGTTATCTCCTTGTCTTTTCCTTTCTTGGCCACCTTGATCCATTTCTCGGCTTCGTCCGCCTTCTGTTGGGTTTTGGTAAGAACATCCACCCAAGAAGTCGTCATCTCTTTGTGCTATTCTTCTCCCTCTTTGATGACCCGTACTTGTTCCTTGATCGTGTTGATTTCTTCGATTACTGAGGGTTACAGTTCGCCCTCTTCCAATGTGTTTCTTGATCGGGCTTCGACAAGTTCTTTCTTGAGTGACGCGATCTCTTCCTCTTGGGTCGTCACTCGGTCTTCCAACGTGCTTATCTTGCTCTCTTGGATCAACACACGTCCTTCGAGCATGTTTATTGTGCCCCAGAGATTGCGGTTCATCTTGGTAATGGTCTCCGTCATTTCCTCTTTGCATTTTTGAATGGCATTATCTAGGGGGTCGGCTTTATCATTCGTCTTCCTCATGCTTGATCGCCGTCCGCCAAGGGGTCCCTAAGCGTACGTGTGCACCCACACTAGCAGCGGGCGCGGTAGCTGGGTGGGAGCTGCGAGAGTGCCGACGAGAGATAGAGAGAGGGGGGAGGGGGGTATCAAAAAGAAATAAGATAAAATAAAGTGAAATGATAAATTAGAGTGCAGACGAGAGATAGAGAGAGGGAGGGGGGTATCAAGAAGAAAAAAAAAAAAGGAAAAATAAATAGAATAAAAATAAAATGGAATGAAATGATATATTAACGCCTTCAAAAGCCCAAATTGACCTATTAGAGCAAGCATATACAACACTGGGAATCTGATATCGTATTCCAAAAAAAAAGAACCGACTTCCTACGCGTAGGAGAAGGGGGGGGGGACATGCTACGCTTAAAAAAAGGGGGGGGGGGGGGGGGGGGGGGCATCCTACGCGTAGAGGAAGGGGGGGACATCCTACGCGTAGAGGGTACCTTACGTGTAGAGAGAGGGGGGTACCTTACGCGGGGAGCGGGGGAACAGGGGAGCAGCTCATGGCGGGGCTGTACAGGCGGAGCGGGGGGGGGGGTTGCAAATGCAGCGCGAGAGGAGGCACGGCAGAGGAGAGGGGGAGCAGGCAGTGTAACAGGGAACGGGGGGAACACGGCCCAAACGTTCCAAAACAGCGTTCCGGACGAGTCCCGTTCCCGAAACGGAGATGGGAACAGAACGCCGTTCCGAAACGGGGTGTAACCGGAACGGTGTTCCGGTGGTGTTCCAGAATGGGGGGAACGAGGCGGAACATGAGGTGGAACAGCGAAACGCGAGGCGGAACGGGCAAAAGTAGGCATTTGGGGGGGAAAAAGTGGGGTTTTAGGAGCAGATTTGGGGCTGTTCGGGGAACATATTTGGTGCAGTTTGAGGGCAGGTTAGGGGGCAGATTTGGGAGCAGTTTTGGGGTTGTTTAGGAGTTTATCTAGGACTAAGCTGAATGGAGGTTATTCAAGCATTAATTTAGGTGAACCGTTCCGGCCCCGTTCCCGTTCCCGTTCCCGTTCTGCCCCCCTACCCTCCTCCTCCCCATTCCCGTCCCGTTCCGGACCCTCCCATTCCCGTTCCCCGTTCCTGTTCTGGGTAACTATGGGAGCAGAGCGCGGCAGAGGAAAAGGGGCCAGTGCGGCAGCGTGCAGACGGCAGGACGCGGCAGAGGGGCAGCAGGGAGGGGAGGCGAGCGGGAGGTGCGGGGAGCGCGAGGGGCAGCAGGGCAGGGGAGGCGCGGCACAGAGAGAGAGAGAGAGAGAGAGAGAGAGAGAGAGAGAGAGAGAGAGAGAGAGAGAGAGAGAGAGAGAGAGAGAGAGAGAGAGAGAGAGAAATGAAATGAAATGAAATGTTATATTAACGTCTTCAAAAGGCCAAAATGACCTATGAGACCAATCAGTTACAAAATAGTGAATCTAATACCATGTCTGGGTACAAAAGAACTAGAAAAGAACTAGAAGTGGAACAAAATACTACTACTACTACTACAATCTAAAACTACGTGGGTGTAGCAGCTGATACAATAGGTACCCGGTAAACTGGATGTAACAGTGTGTGAAACAAAGATGGAAGAAATGGTGAGGATCCATCCTCATCTGCACTCTGGATGTCGAGAGAGTATGGCTCGAATCTTCTGTTGTAGTCTCCGTCGATGTTGTGTAGCTCCTCTCCTCAGTCGCGGTCGTCTGTAGAGAGAGAGAGAGAGAGAGAGAGAGAGAGAGAGAGAGAGAGAGAGAGAGAGAGAGACCATGGAGCAATAACTCAATAACTCACGAGAGAGCTCATACAGTGGAAAACTGAGAATGAGTGCCAAGGGGTCAATAGGTAATCTAGAGTCACATAAAAAATGGGGGGCCCCTTTAGGGCTCACTCATGCTTAACAAAGTGCCACATTATCAAAATAATGACATACGGCATAAATACCTGATTAATATGCCACATCAGTCAAAAATATGCCGATCACATAAAAGCTGAAAATGGCCAAAGTGGAGTAAAAATGCATCGGAGAACGTTTGTAGCCATTCAACCATGAGATGCAACCTAGAATGCCACCATCTAGATATAACATATCTCCAACAGCGTGTCTTAATGTGTCAAGAGGACCCAGAAATTAGAATCAGGTAGAATACATGAGAAGAGGTGAGAGATCGACAGGAGGGCAGGTAGAAGTGCTAATTCTCACCATTGCCAGCTTCACAGGTGTCTACTGTGTTCCCTTAAGCCTAACATTGGCATCAAAGCCATCAATGGCCTGTAAAAAAATAATAATAGTAGTAACAGTAATTCAATGGCTTGCAGAGCACCATCACATGGTGCCATACAGCTTGTGATCTTCCATTTGAAAGGGGGCCCTTGCTCACAAAAATGCCCCAGCAGACAACATAAAATGACGGCATTTCACACCGAATGCCATGCCCTTGAACCGTCAACCATGCCCTGAATAGCTCCAAACAACAATTGGCAGCAACACACCCACTGCCCTAAATCCCAAGAGCTCAAGAGATCTCCTCTCTTTCCCATATGGCATATAAGCACAACTGGCAGCTACAGCAGCAGTCTAACACCACCACCGCCCAGCAATGGCATGGCTCCCACTGTCCTGACAGCTTTAAACCGACCCTAAGACACACACACTTCCCAATGTTTGGAGTGCTACTCTCCAAAAGATCTTCTGGCATCAAGTTGGGTGTGTCAAGTTGTTGAGCAAAGCCTCCAGCCCTCCATGCCGCAGCCCCTTAGCATCTAAAAGACAGACGCTGGATTTCTGCAGACTGAACCTGCTCCTTAGCTGCACCATAAAATCAATTTAAAGTTAGTCTCATGAGAGGGCTCTCACACAGCTTTCGTCGGCCACTTCAATTCCGTACTCACGTTTTGTCTCAACATTAGTCCTAGAAAAGTGTGCCATTTGCACAATAGCCACATATTTCTATGGCTCCACACTCCATCTCAGCCCAGATATCTAACAATAGCCACAAGTCAGTCAAAGAAACTCAAAGGAACAGAAAACAGGATCTTTGATTGACAGCCATTACCTAGCATCATTTAAGATATCATTGAAGGTTCTGTCCACCAAAACATGTAAAACAAAAAATGTGAGGATAGCAGACCGCAAAAGCTAGAACACAACAGCCTTGAAGTGTGAGTGAAATTGGATACATCCCAATGTTAACAGCCACCAATTGCAAAGAAAATAATATCAAGACAATCCTACCTCTATTAATGATCCAGAAGTATCAGGTGGATTAGAGTTGTCTGAGGCCTCTATTTCCTGTCCGACTTGCTGAGTGTCTAAGGGGTAGATCCTCCTGGAGTCAACCTTCAAATCCAGGTCCCCGATCAAGGATCTCAGGAGGGAAGGATCAGTAACCTCTTCAGAAGCCTCATTTTGGTTAATAAAAACGGGTGCTTCATCCACACAAAGACCTGGGCTGGCAAGAAGAGAGACAGCTTCATACCTTTTGGGAGACTCTGAAAGCATTCAAAGTTTTGATGTCAAAACGAACTGCACACCAGGATGACATTTAGACAACCCTTTAACTTGTTGTACATACCTTGCAGTTCCATATGATCGGCGAGTTTTGCAGTCTTCTGAGCAGACAACACGTGCTCTAAACTCATGGATAATTCAGAAGGCTTTGCAAGTTTGGACTCTAAATCAGGCTGACAACTGCAGACATCTGCACTTTGTGTCTGCTCCACTTCATTTCTACAAGGTGAAGAGAGTGTGTCTACTTCTAGCTTCATTCGAACAGCATCTACAATCACATCCTCTTCCCCTTGCTCAACTGTGGCCAGATCACACTCTGCACCCAGACTGGGAGGGGTTACCTCATGCTTCTCGTCAACACAAGCATCAACCGTCTCCTCACCAATGGAATTTGAGCGACTTGAAGGAGCAATGACTGTGTTACCATTGTTTGACTCTGAAGGAACCTCTCCTGCAACTTCTTTGTCTTTAATTAATGCTGCCCTGAATTCCAAAGCAGGTTTCAAATTCTCAGAAGGCCCTGTGTTCTCATCCTTTTCCAAATTTTGACTTAAAAAGTCTACGGATGATGGAAGAGTCATCTCATCCATAGACCCATCAAAACCTTTGACATCTTCAGCTGTTATCAATACTACTGAAGAAGGTAGAGAGGCTGTATTTGGAGGATTGTCCATCTCGTCTTCATCAATCCCACTACCATTGTTGGAGCCAAGGAGGGGGCCTCCACATAAATTCTGGCAGTAATGTGTTGTCAGACCAGACGCATCTGAAACAACAATCTCTTCTGGTGAGTTCATTGGTGGGCTATGGTCTTTAAAATCAGCATTCTCAGCAATGTGATCGGTCTTTATGTGATCCTCCACTGTGGTCTGGCCTGCATCGACAACCTCCAAAGATCTAAAGGGGCTGAAATTATCTTCAGTATCCATGGAGCTTTCGACATATCCTGACCCACAGGCACCATGTTCGGGATCTAGAGGCATTCCTGACACCCCTCTCCAGTCAGCACCATTTGGCAACAGGTGGTCCCCAGAACTAGTACAACTATCATAATGATTAGTGGTGGTAGATACATTTGTTTCGGGAAATGGATCCAAAAGCTTATCTGCCTTCTCTTGCTCTGAGGATCCTGTTCCTGCTAACTCTGGCAATCCTTCCCTCTGTACAACAGGCATCCCATCTTGATCCAAGGACTTATCTGCCTCCAAACCCTCTTGTTCTGGGGATTCTGTTCTTGCTAAATCTGACATGCCTTCCCTCTGTACAACAGGCATCCCATTTTGATAGCCCTCTTGCTCCGAGGATTCTGGTCCAACTAAATCCAGCGTACCTTCCCTCTGTACAACAGGCACCCCATCCAAACAGGCATCAATAGAGAGAAGATTATTCATTAGAGAAAGCCTATCCAAGCTTGACTCAGGAGGCACTCCAGTCAAACCAACATCTAACTCAGCATTCTCAAGGTTGCGACTTTCGACTAAGCCCAGAACTATGCCCTCAGAATGTGAATAAGTGGGAATCCCTACAATGGGGTTCATGGAAGTATTTTCTAACCCCTTATATCCATCATCATCATTCATTGGAGAAAGTTTTGCATGATCCAAGACTGGTTCCAGAGGCACCTCTTCCAAAGACACTGCCAACCCACCAATTATTTGTGAACCCTCAAATTCACCAACGTCACTCGGAACTGACTCATTAGGTAAGCCTTTACAATACAACTCTGGTATATTCTCTACAGTGGGAGTTGTGACAGCATCTTCTGAACCCTCAAACCCATGATCAGTACTTGAAACAAGTCCCCTGTGATCCAAGCTTGATTCTGGAAATGCCTTCACCATGCTCACATCCAACTTAACAGTTGATGGCTGGTCAACACTATCCGGCACATTCTGTAGACAGGCAGTCTGTGAAGCAAGAGCGGAATCAACTTCAGAAAATGAAGTAGTTACCACATCAGTCTCAAAAATGATCATGGGTTCTGGTTTTGATACAATCACTGAATGTGCTCCTTCACCTGATTCACTGACGCATGGCTCTTCCTCCTTGCTTGCAACCTGCCCCACAATCTCCAAAGTCTCAGTGGCAGTAGGAGAACTTTGTGTCATCATCTCGATATCACAAGTGTCAACATCATGCCATGATCGCCGTGATGCATCCCCCCCATCCCTTCCTGATGTTGACTGTGAAGAAGTCAGCACCTGTGGAGAAGAATAGCTTAAATCAGGGGGAACAGCCTCAGCATTGTCACTTGCAAGTATCGCATCACCATGTTCAGACTTCATTTCTACAACTGCTACATCATGACAGTCATTAATCAGGTAAGAAGGGATGCTAGCTGCCAATGGCTCTAGACCTGAACTTTGTTCCTTGTCACATGCTTGAAAAGCCTCCACAGAACTCAATAATGTGTTCTTGTTCTTTCCCTCTAGAGTCCTGTGTTCAGCATTTGCGACATTATGAATTCTATTGAAGTCTGGTGCAATTAGATCTGCCACGTTTATTGTCAAAGCAGGAGCTCCGGCAAAGTCCAAATGATCTTGCTCTAAAGGTTTCCTGATTTGACCTGTACTAGGTGGCTGCATCTGTGACGAGTCCAGTGTTGAGCAAAACTCCCTATTCCCAGCTACCGGCATCTCCTCTCCAGCCACTGGACATTGCCCCAAAGTGTTTCTTTCGGTGTGGGAAGTGTGTGCAAAACCAATACCAACATCATTTGCAGAGTTGCGCTCTATGCTGATTGGGGACGCTTTGCCTACTGATTCCTCTACAATCAATTCATGTAATCCTTTGCTCTCATCGCCAGATCTGGCATTTGCAGCCCCTCGATCATCAGTCGAAGTGTGTGTCATGTTACCTTTAGCATTAATGGCCTCAAAATCACTGATTATGGCATTAATTTTTGATTTTCTGCCCTTGTAAGATGCGTCTTCAACTTCAGACATTGGTCTACCATGCTCTATGTCTGTCTCTTGCTTGTGCTGCTTTGATGAACTGCCCTTTCCTTGTTTCTTTAGACGGAACTGTTCCAGCTGCAAGATACGAATCTCTTTGTAAACTATACTATAGAGTGTTGTGCACCACCAATTTGATTGACAGAAAAAATACAAACCCTTTTCTTGCCAGCTGCCAACATTCCGTCTTTGTGTTTAGGGTTATCCATGATGATGACTAGGGTGGACTGCCATTCACCAAAAGTCGCAAAACAAACAGGTCATTGCTGACCTCCAAAGGGCAGTAACCCAAACGTGTCAATCCTTCCGGATCTGGAAGAAAACCTTGAAATGCTTTCAAAGTTGGATAAGACCTGTCTATCCAATGCACACAGAAGTGAGATCAACGAACACTCAATCAAGACATTATTCTATCAGAAGTTCTCAAAAACGCTCTAGATCCTGCACCTGGTCCAATAAAAACACTGCCGTGCAGTGTAGAACAAACAGGCAGTAAGCAATCGCAGCAAGTTTTGCTGCTATGAAAATCTGATCGCCGTCGCAACCAAGAGGCGTACCTCTGTACAAAATAGAGAGGCCTCGTCGGCAGCGCCGACACAAAATCGTATGAATATTGAAGAGCGCTAATGGCGAGCTCGACAGGAACTTGGCTAATTTATCAGAGAGGCCATCTAAAAGGACACTTTTCCTAAATATGTCACATAGTTCAAACAGGAAGTTGGTATGTCACGTTTGCAAACAACTCGCCATTAACAAGTGGCCAGTTCTACGTTCCTTTGGCTTACATTAACGATCATTGGGCCTCATGCATTTAAAGGACTGCTTTTCTTACCATTTGCCTACATCGAATTTTGCAACGAATGAACTAAAGTACAATGTAGATTTCGACCGATAATTGAGTTCACTTACAACGCCCCTTCAGTTTACAATTAATTTGCATGCATTGCTCAAATCGTGATACTAAACTTTGCGATGGTTAGGGTAAGGTGTATAGGTAATGGGTGAAACCAACAAAGCCTGACAAGTTGAATTCAATTATGAGCCACGTTATCATTAAATTGGTGCCTCACAAGCTTAGTGTTGAGTTGATAGCAGTGTGCAAAGCATATCATTGCATAAAACAAAATAGCATATCACTGTACAAACCAAAACAGCATAATTCCCCCTTTTTGCATTAGTCAATCATGTATGATGGTCTACCTTAGAAATAAAATTCAAGCAATGACAATCTAAAGAAGTAAAGTCTAAAGTATTGTGAAGAAGTTGTGGACAACATTCAAACAAGTGATAAGATCACAAGGTGTGCCTATTGGATAAACTTAAAGCTATTTCAAATTCCATATCTTAGTGTTGACGTTTAGTTAGCCGGACAGATTGGGTTAAGGGCTGATCTGTCCCACTTTGTTGCCATTTTGCCAGTGTTTTGTGAATAAAAAGAGATAGAAAGGGGAGAGATGCCCACGTGAACACTTGCACATCTCAAACCCTCCACACATGGATACCCAAACTATCATGCCCTCACTCATACATCAGCCTTGGAGTCATTTGGTTTTTGTACATCCATTGCAAATACTATTATAGAAGTTTTTTTCTACCTTTCTCTAGGATTGAGACATGACATGCAGCCTTGGAGATATGGTCCAAGTCTTTGTTTTTTTACTGAATTTTTCTTTGTGTTTGCTACTTAGCAACGATTCAACACAACTGCATGCCTTTGTGGTTTGCCAGTTATAGTACGAGTATAGTTTGACTCTACATGCATGCAAAGTGCATCGCAACCAAAGTTATAGCAAAGCTAATAAATAATAGGGTAGTACTGCACACAAAAATTGTTAGGGTGGTGGTATTTTTTTTAGCACTACAACACCAAAAACTTTATTCCATCACCTTCAACACTCCATCACAAATGCTTAAAACAACAACTCTTTGGAAAGAAGTACCCCAATCACCTCATTTGGATCCACCCATTGAAGATCCTGTGGAGTTATTAGAGGAGCAATGGACGATCAACCAAAATCGACGTAAAGCTTTGGAGATCGCTCTTGCGAAGCAACCTGCTTCCAACCATGATGATGAAGATCAGAAAACTGCAAAGGTTTTACGCACAAACTTTGAGCACCGAAAATTGTCAAAGAATCAAAGATTAACCATCGCTCGTTTACATTTGAGAAGTATGATGGTAAGGGAAAGGTGAAAAATTTCTCACTTAATTTATCAATTTGATGACTTCTTCTTTAGCAAAAGATCTTTTTGAGCGTGAGAAGAATCAAATGATCACAAGAGCTTCTTTATGGTGGGATGTTCTACCCCAAAAAAAACCCATCAAGGCTCCACATGTTGGGGTCAAGGCGGTATGTGCCTGACATCATGTTAACCACACACTGACCTCACTAACCTACTCACTTAGTCTTTATATACATAAAGGATATAAGGAGTGAGTGCTTCTTGCCACTCTACTCCACCCCACGAAGAGTGTCTTCCTCTTCCCCTTCCTACACCGAGCATGCATGCATTGCACACTCACAAATGGTATCACAGCCTCGGTTTGGGAGAGTGGGGAGCTTCGTGGCAACACTTCGCACACGAGTGATGGCAGCAGAACTTGACGTTTGAGCTTGCAGATCTTGAGTGGATCGGAGAGAGCAAGTATCTCTTAGAGTGCGACCCGACACAGCCGGCTGCCCTATTTTCTATTGTGTGTGTAGCGGGCTCAATAGGAGCTTGAGGTCTTGCAAAGCTTAAAAGGCTTGGGAGCTCACAAGGTTTGGGATCTACAGAGAATCGGCCACTATAGGGTAATCGACCAAAGGCTTTCTTGATAGTAGCATTGGAGGATTTTGAAGCAAGGAAAATTAGAAGGCTTGGCCAAGTAGCACTAGAAACGAGAAGCAAGTCTAAAGCGTTAGGAGATTCTGAGCATCAGACATAGAATCGGGCAGCCCATAGGTTTGCAGTAGCGTTAAATTGAGCAAGTTTTATGGGAAAAGGCATTGCAATGTTGGGAGTTTCATCAACGCAAAGCAACAAAGTAAAGCAACGCTAGAAAGATAAAAGCAAGGCAACATTTTTTTATTGCAAGGAAAGAGAATGTTATGGGCTCATCTTTGTTGTAGCGCTTCAAGCAAAACAAAACACTGGCAAATTTGCGTGTAGCGCAATAGAGCTTGAGAGTGTGTGTGCGTCTCTCTCTCTCTCTCTCTCTCTCTCTCTCTCTCTCTCTCTCTCTCTCTCTCTCTCTCTCTCTCTCTCTCTCTCTCTCTCTCTCTCTCTCTCTCTCTCTCTCTCTCTCTTTTCGCCCCCCCCCCTCGCGCTCCCCTTGCATCCCCCCCTGGGGCCCACTCGTACCCTCCTCCCCGAGCAGGTACAGTAGAAGACTTTTGGTTCAAGCAGGCGAAAATCTGTAGATATCAAGAAAAATGCAAAAAATTACAGAAAATTCAAATTTAAGCCTTTTTCTCATAAATTGCAAAATTTCCAGAAAGCGGCCATTTGTTGTAATTTGCAGAAATTGCAGAGACAGTATGCCATGTATGCTTAATGTGGGAGAACAAGTATGCATAATGTGGAAGCATTTGTGCGTGTAGTGTGATCTTTTTTGCCGTAAAATTCCTCTCGGTTTTGGTAGCGACCAAACATGAGGAAGCAGAATGATAAGCCCGACCCCTTGAAGATGCAGTTCAAAAGTGCAAAGAAGAAATGACCGAAATCATTCACAAGATCAACCGCAACCTATTAGGGACAATAAAAATACTCGAAGATCGCGTTTTGGCCCAAGAAAGCAAGATCATTGCAATGGGAGACCGTGTGATCATTGGCCCAAGACGAAGAGATTGCGTCACTCAAGAAGGAGCTCGATGAGGCACGATCACGAAACTTTACTTGACGAGGGAGAATTGCAACCCTCTGTAATAGAAGAACTCAACACAATCAAAGAGCGAGTGTGAGCCATTGACGTGAGCAAAGCGAACCCCGAACCCCCGACGGCCTCTAAAGCACCGGGGACCGAATGGCGCGCCTCGAGCCTGTCACGGTAAAGCAAACAGGGGGCACCACCTAGCTTCAGCGGCTAGGACGCAAACAACACACCACCATAACAAAGTTTTCATCCAAGAGAGATGGATGCTTGGGAGTAATGATGAAGAGGAAGGGAAATGAGATCAAGTGAGTGAGAGGGAGAGAGAGAGAGAGATAGAGAGAGAGAGAGAGAGAGAGAGAGAGAGAGAGAGAGAGAGAGAGGGAGGGGGTATAGCGGCTTAGTACTTAGGCACCACAGAAGGATGGCGAATCCACACACCCTTCACACATACACAAGCTCACTCCAAACACAAGACTAGGTGGCGATTCCGCACACCTCACATGGGCAAAACATTGCAGGAAAACATACTCACAAAACCTCAAGATTTATTTAGAGAATAAGGCGATGAAATGGGGAGCATAAGGTAGGGGAATGAGAAGGGAGAGAGTGGTAGAAAACATGGCGGATAGGTGGGAGTTGATGGCGAAGACTCGCACGAGGGTTATGGCCATCATCCTTCATTTAGCTGCCCTTCATCTTCCATAGCCCAAGGGTGTAGAGGTCATGCTCAAGACGAGCATGGTGATTGCGGTGATGGTGTGGGTGTGTGTGTGTGCACTAGGCACACACAGTGCATAGTGTACTCTTTGGTGATGTTGTGTGAGTGTTTAGTGTGATGGTGACCCCTCTTTATATAGGGGAGGAGGGGGGAGAAATTCTAGAATTTAGAAATGAAGAAATCATTATCTACATAGGCCATGTGACTGTGGGCCCCACTTGTCTGGCTGTGTGTATATGTGCCAGAACAGCAGTCTCATGAGAGAGAGACTAAGAGAGAGAGATGGGTTGATGAAAAAAAGTGAGAGGTGACATGGAGAATAAAGTAATTACAAGAGGGGTGAGAGGGGAGTGTGTTCAGAGGTGAATCTGTGTGCAGATGTGTGTGAACACAAGAAAAATCAGGTAACCACCGGGTGGGGATGGGTCTGTGGGCACCTTTTTCAATGAAACTGAGTGTGTGTGAGTGTGGGGGAGGTTATTTAGCTACAAGACAAAAGACATGGCGCCCTTTAAAGAGAGGGGGGGGTATTTGGGTCATGGGATATGATAGGAGAGAGAAAGGGGGGGTGGGGTATACTATTTTGGAAGATAGGGTAAGTTGCATGTGAGTTAGGGTGCATTATTGGTGAGTTAGAATGCATTATTGGTGAGAGGTGGGGTAGCTTGAGGGGAGAGAGAAAGGAAAAAGGACAAGGGGAAGAGAGAGGGGTTGACCTTTTGAGTGGAGGAGAGGAAAAGGGACACACGACGGGGCAACAGTGAAGAAAAAGGAGGCAAGGTGGGGATGAGCTGCCCCGCAGGCATGAGGTAGCCTATTTTACCTTTCTCATATATTTACATAATCATAATTTATTTTTTTCTTACTTTTTTCCAATGCCTTTTATCACTCCCTCCCTAAGAGGGGGTTTTCATGGGGTGGGGACGAGAGAAGAGGGGTATGGGAGCTTGGCTTGTGAAAAGCCCCCATCACCATCAAAGAGGGAGAAGAGCAGCACAAAGAAATGACGACTTCTTGGGTGGATGTTTTTACAAAGACTCAATAGGAAGCAGATGAGGCTGAGAAATGGATTGAGGTTACCAAGAAAGGGAAAAGCAAGGAAACAACGTCCACACCCACCATTATCAATCTGACACTAGAAGAGGAGCAAAGAAGACGTGTATATTCTCTACATGTGGAAATTTGTTTCCTTAAAGACAAAGATAATACAGACGAAGAGGTAAAAGAACTTGTGGCTTTGATGGGGTTCATGAGCCGATGCACTCAAGAGCCCGGAGAGTGGGCAACAAGAAAAATGGGAGCAAGGGGGAGACCTCAAAAGAAAGGGCACTCATCCTTTGTTTTCCCTCCATGGAACCGAAGAAGGACTTTTTGAAGAAGAGACCAAATCTTAAGAAGATGGGTATCTTCCTCGAGGACGGCCTTCCCCTCTCACAGATCGCCCATATGCAGGAGGTGATGCCAGAGATTCCAGCGGCAAGGAAAAAAGATAAGATTTCTTTTTACCGAGATGGAAGAGTCGTGATATTGGAGCCATGCTCCACATGACGATATGAGGCCTATGGGACCACCCTCAAAGTTGCTACCTGGAATTGTAATGGAGCTATGCGCCTTGATGTGTGATGATTTTGAGGAGAGTTTTACCGGGAGAGACATCATCTTCTACTCTGAGACACATCAAGCCCCTAGGTAGTCTATGCCTCACATTAGTGGATACACGTTGTTGGAATTAGGGTTGCAGAGAAACGCACACAGCTTGGAGAAGACGAAGGAAGCTCAAGGAAAACAATAGAGAGTGTGTTACTTAGTGTGCAATGGAAAGATATATAGCCCTAGAGTGATGGGCGTATATACAATGCACGGGGGAAAAAACCTCCTAAAGAGGGAAAAAATGCCCCGGCGGTCCTAGCGTGTTCACACACATCACTACCACATGTATATGGTAACAAATCCCCCCTGGAGTGATGCGATGAACGAGAGCTGGCACATGAGTAAAGGGAAGTGCCATGCCCTGAGGACAGGATCAGTCCACAAAGGGGAGTAAGCCCAAAGCTTTGCGGAAAGCTTCAAGCTTCTCATGAGACAATGCCTTTGTGAAAAGATTTGCATGGTTGTCCTGTGTTGGCACATAAGCCAAGCTGATCTCTCCTGCTAAGAGCCTCTCCCTGACATAGTGGTAATGCACCTCAATGTGCTTTGTACGAGCATGAAAAACTGGGTTCCTCGCAATTGCCAATGCGCTCTGACTGTCAGTGTAGATAGTGTTGGCAGTGTCCTGTCCAAAACCCAAATCAACCATAAGGCGTCTGAGCCATACACACTCAACCGTAGCTGTGAAGATTGCCCTGTACTCAGCCTCACAACTCAAAGTGGCCATAGTAGGTTGCTTCTTGCTCAACCATGATATACATGAACTGCCAAGCATGAAACAAAAACCACTTGTGGACACTCTCGTGTCAAAACAACCAGCCCAATCTGAGTCTGAAAAAGCATGTAAGTCTGGCGGCAATGATCCCCCCTTGGGATAAAACAAGCCAAGATATAAAGTGCCACTAAGGTAGCGGAAAATCCTCTTGACAGCCTGCCAATGCTTAGACCTTGGGCTATGCATAAATCTGCTGACCTGTGAGACTGCAAACTGAATATCTGGCCTCGTGTTGCATACATAAATGAGGCAGCCAACAACAGTTTGGTAAAGAGTGACATCAGTAGGATCCCCAGCATCATGTAGACTCAACTTCAAACGTGTTTCCATGGGAGTGGCAATAGGTTTGCAATCCTCAAGTCCAAACTTACATAGCAATGTCTCTATGTAACTTTTCTGACACAAGGCAATACCACCATCACACTGCTTAAACTGTATACCCAAGTAATGATGCAACAGCCCCAAATCTTTCATCTTGAAAGTAGCATTCAAATCAACCTTAAATTCAGCAATATGTCTCTCATTTGGTCCAATGATCACCAAATCATCAACATAAAGAACCACAATGAGAAGTGCATCACCCTCACGCTTTACATACAATGTGCTTTCTGCTGGGCTGTAACGAAAGCCTCGTTTAACCAAATGAGTGTCAGCTTTCTCATACCAAGCACGAGGAGATTGCTTCAACCCATACAAATCCTTCTTACATCTGCACACTTTGTCCTCTTGTCCTTTTATGACAAAACCACGAGGCTGCGTTACATAAACTTCCTCAAATATGTCACCATTCAAGAAAACAGTAACAATGTATGATTGATGTACATCCCGACCAAAATGAGCTGCCAATGCACATAGAAAAAGCAGAGTAGCCATACGACAAGTGGGAGCAAAAGTCTCTTCATAATCTATGCCTTTTTGTTGTGCATAACCTTTTGCAACAAGTCGAGCCTTATGGCGATCGATCTCACCATCCGGCTTGCGTTTCAACTTGTAAACCCACTTCGTACCAATGGCATTTTTGCCAAGAGGCAAATCACATAAAGTCCATGTGTCATTTTCTAGAAGTGCATCATATTCTGATTGCATGGCAGCCATCCAATTTTCTAAATTCTGTGCTTCATCAAAAGACGGAGGCTCCTCAACATCATGTAAGCTAGACACAGCCAAAGCATAACAATCTGATGCATAAGATGCATGGTGAGAGCCTGAACGAGTACGACTAGACAAAGGTGCATCCAATTTACTGTCAAGCAAAGTGTGCACCAACCATTTTGGCATACCTCTAGCCTGCTCATTTTCAGCCCTTTCCTCATCAAGTACATCATGTACATCTGCATCTGTAATAGGCTGATCTAAAACATTTTCAGAAACCCCCATAGGCTGTACATTTGCCTCATTGGAACTTACATTCGTATTTCCACCACTGAAAAGAGGCAACAAAGTGTCATAAATGTCATGTGAGCTTACATTACTGTCTCTAGTACATGACAGCAAGGGCTGAACAGAATCTTCCACAAACACTACATCCCGAGAAACCAGAATACGTTTTGTTTGCGGATGATACAACCTGTAACCTTTGCTTTCAGCACTATAACCAACAAAAATACATTTGACAGCCTTATCATCCAATTTTCTGCATTGCACTTGTGGCACCAAAGCATATGCCAAACAACCAAAAACACGCATGTGCTCAATAGAAGGTTTTCTATCATGCCATGCTTCATATGGAGTAATAGACTGCAAAGCTTTCGTAGGACACCTGTTAAGTACATAAGTGGCACACATAATGGCCTCAAGCCAAAAAGAATGCGGCAAAGCTTGACTTTTGACCATACATCGTGCCATTTCCGTCAGTGACCTGTTTTTCCTCTCAGCAACACCATTTTGCTGAGGTGTATAAGGCACTGTACATTGGTGTTTTATCCCACGACTAGCCAGAAATGCATTAAACTCATGAGACATATACTCCCCCCCTCGATCAAAACACAGGGTGCCCAAAGTACATTTCGAGACATTTTCAGCCATAGCCAGAAATTGTTTGCAGCACATAAAAACTTCGGACTTCGCTTTAAGCAGAAATACCCATGCATGCCTGGAGTAATCATCAATGAAAGTCACGAAGTACAGGTAATTGCCCAAGGACGGAGTTTGCATGGGCCCACAAACATCACTATGCACAAGCTGCAACTTGCATGTGGCCCGAACTGAACCATCCTTTGGAAATTTAGAACGCTGCATCTTACCCAAAATACAGCCTTCACAAACATGTTTGACAGGTGCTTCAAGAGGTGGCAAAGAAGCAACCATATCAGATTTCTACAAACGCAGCAAACTGGCAAAATTCAGATGACCAAAACGTGCATGCCAAAGTTTTGCATATGAAATAGCCCTTGAATCTGCAACAGCATTTGCAAAATTTTGTCCACACTTGTCATACAAAGTGAGCTTGTACAGCCCACGGCACAAAAGCCCAGATGCAACAATTTCATCACCAAAACTGAGATCATGAACTGTACATCTGTCATCCACAAATTTGACTACAAGTCCAAGTCTAGCAAGTGTCGATACAGACAAGAGATTCTTCTTGATCCCAGGTACATAAAGTGCATCAACAAGTGTGAAGGAACTGCCATTAGCAGCAGTGAGCACAATCTTTCCAACTCCTTGAACTGGATAAGAGGCGTTGTTGGCACAAGTGACTGAATTTCCACGAGGAATTGACTCGAGAGAGGTAAACAATTCACGATGTGAGGTAATGTGCTTTGTAGCACCACTGTCAAAATACCACACATGTGAATCTGCAGCAACTGATAAGCATGCATCATGGACAGCAGGATTGTAAGTGCACTCTGCGCTAAAAGCCCATTCTGCATCAACATCAGCATTATAGTCTCCTTTCACAAAAGACTCAACAATGGCTGCATTTGTAGTGGAACCAACATTTGCAGTGGAACCACCCTCTTTCTTCTTAGCCTCTTTGGCCTTCAACTTAGGACACGACTTGATCAAGTGATCATTGGCTTTACAATAATGGCAACGCATCTTCTTTTTGCCCTTATCACCAGAATTGCCAGACGAAGTGCTGCCAACAGAAGCATTAGGAACAGAATTTTTGCCACTCGCAGCAGAACCATAAGAAGTGGCTGCATTACTGTTACCACCCTTTCTTTGAGAAGCAATAAAAGCCTGTTCAACTGCATGCTGCCTAGTCCTGTTTTTTCTGGAAAGTGACTCTTGCAACAGCAATGTGCATAATGCATCAAACTTGACAACTTCAGGATTTCCTTGGGTCATAAGTCTCTAAGTACTAGCAAAAGTCTGGTAGGAATCTGGTAAGGCATCAAGAACAGTCTGCACAAGGGAACTGTCTGAAATGACTTCACCTGCAGAAATAAGCTGCTCATTGATATCCTTGACACTAGCAAGGAAAGTGTCCATATCATCTTCCTCATGCGTAACCTTCGACTCCATCTCTTTACGCAGCAAAGCAATTTTAGCCTCATTGCGGCTTGCATAAAGACCTGCTAAAATATCCCAAGCCTGTTTTGCAGATTTTACTGAACAGATGTGAGGAACAATGGTGCGCTTCACAAACAATGCAATCAATGCATGAGCCTGCGCATCCTTAACATCCCAACGAGCTTGTTCTGCCGTAGGCAAAACTACTCTAACAGCTGCAATCCTTACAGCAAGACCTGCAACATCCTCAACATCGCCTGCATCCTTAGAACCAGGACGTACATCAATGCCCTGCACAATGTTCCAGACACCCTTTGACACAAGAACATGTTGCATCATATAAGCCCACATAGTGTAGTTGTCCCCATCCAACCTGTCCTCAGCAGCAAACATTTTGAACACATCTGTGTTGTTGTTGTCAGCCATGGTAAATGCTACACCTGGTGTGAAAACTGCCCAAAAATAGGAGAAACGCAGCGAGAACAACCTGTGCTATATAGCACAAGCCGTAGAAGACTATAAGGCACCTGTTATGCAGAAAACGACACTGACAGAAATTCTGCACAAAATGATGAAATAGCATGTGCAGTACTGCCTGTAGTGGAAACGGGGGCCGAAATGAGCCCAAATCAAAATTCTGAGCAGCTGGCGACTAAGCCCGGGAGGACGTGACCTGCTCTGATACCAATTGTTGGAATTAGGGTTGCAGAGAAACGCACACAGCTTGGAGAAGACGAAGGAAGCTCAAGGAACACAATAGAGTGTGTGTTACTTAGTGTGCAATGGAAAGATAGACAGCCCTAGAGTGATGGGCGTATATGCAATGCACGGGGGAAAAAACCTCCTAAAGAGGGGAAAAATGCCCCGGTGGTCCTAGTGTGTTCACACACATCACTACCACATGTATATGGTAACACAGATGGGAGACAGCTTGTAGACAGTAGACACGATCAAAGCGCAAAGAGCGGGGCTCAAGAGGAGTGGCACTGTTATTTAGGGAGGAGTTGCAGCCATTGATACATATACCCCGCAGGGTTGAGCAAGCTAGGTACATGTGGGTGAGATTGAGATTAGAGAGAGGCAGATATCTTTACATTGCTATTTGCTACTTTCCCCCAAGTACGTCAGTATATGCACCTCCCAGAGGATAGTCCCTCTCTCTATTTTGGATGATGACATATGGGAGTTCTCTAGAGATGGTGACATTATCATTCTAGGGGATTTCTATGCTAGGAATTTCCATCATCATACAATATTTTATGATACATCAAAGGAGATACTGAGAGAGCTGGATGTTGTAGAGATGGCAGGCCTATCTAGACCATCACAGGATGGGGAACATACTGAGTATGGATGGCACTTGATAGACATGGGGACTGCACATGGATTGGCCATCTTGAATGGCCTATAGAGATTTCTCGCTACGGGAGGTTTCACATGCTTTCCACACAGACATGGAGCCAGCATAGTGGATTATGTCATGGCACAGCCGAGTCTCATCTCTAGTATCTAGGATCTCACAGTTGGGCCCAGACCTGTTGGGGTGGTAGTGGATCATGCTCTTGTGTTGTTGACCATCTCGTTCTAGTTCAGTGTAGCACACAGGCCAGGGGTAGCAGCCCCTTCTTGCTACACCTTCACGCGGGAGACGGCTTCTGTATACATAGATGGGATCTACAGATGCCTATGCACTGAGGAGCCGGGGCAACCTATGGAGGAGATTACTACTATATTGACATAGACATTACATGATTCAGTAGCAGAGGCATACCCACACACCCAGCCTGAGTAGAGATGCCGTTCAGGGAGCATGCCTCAAAACAGCTGATATGATGAGGAATGCTGCCATACTAGAGCTAGGCTTCAGAGGGAGGTGCTTTTGGGGGACATCACTCACAGTGAAAGGGCGGTGGTAATGCGTGTGCTAGTCTCCACCTAATCGTGCTATCTTATAGCCTCCCCCTAGCGTACACACTGTCCGGCCGTGCTGGTGGCCTTGCCCATAGGACCCATGTCCTTACATTACCCCCCCTTGGAAAATTGTTTTCGTCCTCAAAAACGAACGTAGGAAAACGTTTTTTAAGTGTGGAGACATTCTCCCATGTAGAATCTTCTTCAGGTCTATCTAGCCATTTTACCAACACCTGTCATTTGACATGATGTCTGGTGCGAAGCTCATGAGACTCCAAAATCTTTTCAGGCTCATGAGAAATGCTTGGCGGTGCGATAAGGTCAACCAACACACCTGTGTCAATGACATTATCATTCTGTCCTAGCTGTTTTCGTAAACGGCTAACATGAAAAACAGGATGAACTCGTGAGTGCTCTGGAAGAGCTAACTTATACGCCACTTGACCTATACATTTGAGAATGGTAAACGATCCACAATAGCGTGGTGAAAGTTTAGCAACTTTTCCTGTCTTCAGACTTTCTGAATGCTCCGGAACTTTGAGGAAAACCTTGTCTCCTTCTTCGAAAGTAGCAAGATGTCGATGCTCATCTGCGTACTTCTTATATCGATCTTGAGCTTGCTTAACATTCTGTCGAGCAACTCAAAGCATGTCAAAATGGTCTTGGAGAAAATACTTTGCTTGTTGTATCTTCTCCTTAGCCAACCCCACCGTAACGAGTGATCTAGGTTGAAATCTATACAAAAGCATAAATGGACTAAACCCTGTAGACACATGCTTTGAACTATTATAAGCAAATTCCAATATAGGTAAGTAGTCTTCCCAATTGGTTTGCTTCTTGCTAACGTATTCTTGTAGCATATCCTCTAGCACTTGATTAACTCTTTCTGTTTGACCATCCGTTTCTGGATGATGAATCGTACTTAGATTAAGTTTAGTTTCCAACTTTTGGAACACAGCTCTCCAGAAGGATTATCAAACTTTCGATCTCTGTCACTAATGATACTAGCTGGAAGACCGCAGAGTTTATATATATGCTCTACAAATAGCCGTGCTAATTCCGGTGTCTTAACCGTAGTCTTAGTGGGAATGAATGGACCCATCTTTGTGAGACGGTCTACAATTACCCAAATGGCATCATGGCCATGATTTGTAGTAGGTAGTCCTACTACAAAATCCATAGAGATACTCTCCCACTTACCTTGTGGAATCTCTAAAGGATGTAAAAGGCCACCTACCTTGAGGCGCTCTGTCTTATTAACTTGGCACTGTTGGTAGTTTAGTACGTACTCTTGAACATCATGATGTAAGCCCGACCAATAAAATTGAGGTTGAATTAAGGCATACGTCTTACGGATACTTGGATGACCAGCACTTGGACTATCGTGACACTCAAATAAGATTTGGCGCCTAGTGTTTGAGTCCTTTGGCACACATACTCTACCTTTGTGGAGTAAGTAGCCATCATCAATGGAAAAATTCTTCCATCGCTTAAGCTCTTCTTGAGTAGGGGTGGAGCTCTGTGTGTTGGAGTTTCTATCTACGCATGTAGAGACATGTCGATCTGGCTGTTCAGAGACATGTGAGTGTGAGGGATCCCTTTTTAAAACTGCACTCCACACTTTAGCATATGATTGATCTTGTGCACACTTGCCACGTAATGACTCCAAAAATTCACTCTTTAGTTTCGTGAAATCAAGTGAATTAATCCGAGGCATCCGACTTAGTGCATCCGCTACTACATTATGTCGCCCCTTGCGATATCGTAGCTACAATCATAATCTTGAAGGATTTCTGCCCATCTAGCTTTACGGCCCTTCAAGTCTGTTTGAGTAGTAAACCATTTGATACTCTCATGGTCAAAAACTACTTCAAACTCGGCACCATATAAATAGTGTCGCCACTTTCGTAAAGCGTGAAGTATGGCATAGAGCTCTCTCTCATAGACATAATAATTATGTTGAGCTCTATCTAACTTTTTACTTTCAAAGGCTATAGGTATTCCCTCCTGGAGAAGTACCACACCAATGGCTTTATCACTAGCATCACTCTCTACCACAAACGGCTTAAGTGGGTCGATGATTGCTACGATGGGAGCAGTGGCTATAGCTACCTTGAGCTGTTCGAAACTGCGTTTTTGGGCTTCTTCCCAAGAAAAGGTCTTACCTTTTTCTTTAAGTTGATCCATCATAGGAACAATGATTTTGGCATAGTCACGGATATACTGTCAATAAAATCCAGCCATGCCTAAAAATATTTGAAGCTCCTCAACCGTGTTGGGATGTGGCCATCGAAGAATGGCAGCGACCTTGTCAGTGTCCATCTTGATGCCAGAATAAGAGATCACATGACCGAGGTAATGTATCTCTGTTTTAAAGAAATCACACTTGCTTTGCTTAGCATATAGCACGTGAGCTCATAGCTATTCAAACACTAATCGTAAGTGTTCTATGTGTTCATCTTCAGTCTTACTGTAAATGAGAATATCATCAAGGAAAACCACAACAAATTTTTCAACATAGGGACATAAGACACTATCCATGAGTGTCATAAATGTAGTTGGAGCATTGGTTAGACCAAAAGGCATAACCAAAAATTCAAAATGCCCGAACCGTGTTCTAAAGGCAGTTTTGGAGATATCTTGCAGTAGGATATGTACCTGGGGGTATCCTTAACGAAGATCTATCTTTGTATATTATCTTGCCCCGTGGAGTTGATCAAACAACTCATCCACTTGAGGCAGAGGATACTTGTTCTTGATGGTTATCGCATTTAATCCGCGATAATCTACGCACATGCGCATAGTACCATCTTTCTTTTTTACCAATAGAATTGGTGATGCCCAAGGAGAAGTGCTAGGTCTAATGAAACCACGAGCGAGGTAGTCAGTCAACTGGCTCTCTATCTCCTCGGCTCCTTTAGCACTCATACGATTAAGGTGGTTTACTCACCGGTTTAGTGCCCGACAAGACATCTATGCCATGTTGCACATCACGTGTAGGGGGTAAACCTGGTGGTAAATCACTTGAGAACACATCACTATACTCCGTGAGTAAGTGAGTCAACTTTTTACGTGCAAAAGGAGAAAGTAAACTAGAGTTATGCTGGGATGGAGAATCTTGCAATTCCTGTAATGTTTGTTTTACAACAGTTGCACGTTTCTTTATAGAATTAAAATTGAGAGCACTTTGCTCATTAGATTTGTTAACACTTTGTTTATTAGTAGAATTCATTGCACTTTGCATACAATTACTAGAATTCACTGCACTTTGCTCTTGAGAATTCACAAGACTTGGAGACAAGCAGTAACACAAAAAGACTTCATTTATTAAATTTGCTTTGTGCAAAATAGAAAGCTCGGCTGTACATATAAGAGGTGCAGATGGTATATTTTTCTCACCAAGAAAAAGTACATGTTTACCATTGGCCATAAAGGATAAGGAAATGTGTTTAAAACTAGTGTGCAATGTGTTTCCTAAACCATGCAGCCACTCCCATCCTAAAACTACATCAGCACGGTCCATGTTCATGACTTGGAAGTCAAGGGTCATCGTATAATCTTGAACAATAAGCTCAACCCCTTGAACTACCGTGTCCCATACTTCTTTATCATTCCCAGACATCTGCTCCACCACATACTTGTGAGAGCAGGGAGTCTGTGTAAGCTTTAATTTCTTGACTAGCTTATAGTTCAAGAAGTTATGAGTTGCACCATCATCCACTAAAATACGAACACGTTGTCCGTTAATAGTGCCATGCATGCGAATCAAATCATGGGGGCCAAAGGTGGGCTGCTACATTGAAGCAGGCACACAACACTTGTGCTTTTCTTCCATATGAAGAACCTCTACAACACAATATTTAGGAGATGAATCTAACGTGAGGCGTTGCACCGTGTGCATGGCCTTGCCTTGCAAAAGAGGACAATCTTTCTTGTTATGTTGGTCCGAAAGACATCTAAAACACAAATTGTGTTTCTTTGCACGCTCAAAATCAGCAGTGCTGAGAGACCCACGCGGAGTATCTTGTGATTGCTTAGGCTTTTTAGCCTCTTGTGGGCGTGGAGAGGTAGATTGTCTCTTATTCCTCTTGGAACGTGTGGGAGATCTACCTCGCCATTGGCTCTTAGCCACATTGCTCTTAGCAAAAGTATTCTTAGAGTAGGGAACATTTCCTTTCCTTTCTTGGTCATCATCATATCTTTGTGCATGACTAATGGCTTCTTCCAAAGTTTTTGGATGTTGGGTCTTGACATGAAGACGATAGTCTTTGTCAAGACCCCTATTAAAACCTCTTATCTTTTGGAATTCATCTAGACCTTCTAGTTTTAATATGATTTCCCAATACTTTGAAAGGTACTGTGTGAGAGAGAGGCCAGACATGCGGCATGCATCTCATGCTAACCAATCCTTATCTTCTTCATTGGAGTCCAAAAACTCTTTGGAGAAAGAAGCTTGAAACGCAGCCCAAGACGGAGGACGAGCATCTATTGGAAATGTCATCCACCACTTATAGGTCTTGCCTTTAAGAGATAGACTTGTTTCCACAGTCGTCTTTATATCCGGGGTGTGTCTCAATCTATGAATATCACTTCATTTGTGTAAGAATGTATTGACCGCATCCTTGTTGCGATCAGCTCTTCCCCGTGAAACTTAGGAATGGTGATATTCTTAAGTAATGCATTGCTACCTTCTGCATCTTCTGCAACACTTGTCTCTTAGACTCCTTGAGTCGTGCGAGCTTGGTTCCCTTGAACCGTGCCACTTGTGGCTTCTGGAGTTGTCTGTGAATTCATAAATTTCACAAGTAACTCTGTAAGATTGGTAACATTTGCATTGAGTGCAGAGAGGTTGCTTTCAATTACGCTTTGGCGATGTTCCAAAGTCTTGAAAGAAGCCATATCTACAAGCCCATGATCTCCTAGATCATAATCATCATGCATATTAGTGTCAGTAGTACCTATGGTGCCCTGATTTTGATCTACGTGCTCAAAATCAAACGTGCGTGTAGGTGGGATATCCTAACTGGCCATGGTAAACACACACTAATGCAAAGAGAGAAAAAGAAATGACAACTTGTACCTTGAGAGTCTTTGTGTTTTGTATGCTTCGCGATTTGCGTTGCATGAGAACCTCGCCTTGCGAGAATTTGAGCGCTTCACTTGTCGTTCCTTGTAAGAACACCTTTGATGATTCTTCACAAAAACTCGTCATTTTTGTGAAGGTTTTTCTTCACTTTGAAGCTACCTCCTTGAGGATTTTTTTTTTTTGGGAGGAAAACTTGCCTTCCTCCAAGAAGTGAAAAGGAAGGATAAAGCTACTTCCTTGAAGTTTGAACCTTTCCCTTTCCTTCTAGTTTTCCTTTCAACACGAGTAGACTATCTTTCCTTGTTATATACAACAAGGGCCAATAGCTTGATGGTAAAGTGTTGGCCTCTTACCCTCATGGGGTGGGTTCAACCCTCCTTCATGCAAGGGTTAAGCGGGCCTTTCTACCCGCGCAACCAATGGAAGCCTTCGGAGCCTCGGTGCCATCGAGATGTCGGTCGAGTTTGCCTTGGTTGTCGGTTGTGGAGGGCGTAGATGGGGCGGCCGCGATCGGCTGCCACTATCTATCCACGTGTTGCTCACACAGAAAATTATGCCTGACTTCTTTTTGCTACACAGCGGGGCCGTCACTGTCTGCGGAATGAGGGAGAGAAGCAGGGCGTCGCACGCACATGCAAGCCGCTTTTAGCCTCCTCCCAAAAATAGCTTGGATACTAGTGAAAGGGCGGTGGTAATGCGTGTTCTAGTCTCCACCCAATCGTGCTATCTTATAGCCTCCCCCTAGCGTACAACTGTCCGGCCGTGCCGGTGGCCTTGCCCATAGGACCCATGTCCTTACACACAGACAATCACAGATTGACTTCCAACGCTTAGTGCGGCGAAAGAAGAGTGCATTTTTTGCTCGACTAGAGCAAGATCTATACCAACTATTCTTGAGTCAGGACTCGCGTAAGGCATGGCGGCTCTTTCATGAGCTCCCCCACTCTGCCATTACCTCTACATAGACCTGGGGTCAGTACGCATCATCTTTGTACACAATTCTTGGATAGCCGCCCCTTCCCGATCCATGCCCACACACATGTGATTTTTTCAACGCTAAGATGGTAAAGAAGGCCATTGACAGGATGAGGACTGGGAGAGCATATGATCATGATGGCTTAGTGGACTGAGCATTTCATGCATGCAAGAGATCTACTAGCAGAGCTTCTAGCAGTTATGTTTAACCATGCCATGTGTGAGGGCTTGCCTGATACTTGGAGCCTATCTATGATTGTACCTATCTTCAAGTCTGAGTACCAGCTGAGTAGAAGAAACCCCCACAGGCTGTACATTTGCCTCATTGGAACTTACATTCGTATTTCCACCACTGAAAAGAGGCAACAAAGTGTCATAAATGTCCTGTGAGCTTACATTACTGTCTCTAGTACATGACAGCAAGGGCTGAACAGAATCTTCCACAAACACTACATCCCGAGAAATTAGAATACATTTTGTTTGCGGATGATACAACCTGTAACCTTTGCTTTCAGCACTATAACCAACAAAAATACATTTGACAACCTTATCATCCAATTTTTTGCGCTGCACTTGTGGCACCAAAGCATATGCCAAACAACCAAAAACACGCATGTGCTCAATAGAAGGCTTTCTATCATGCCATGCTTCATATGGAGTAATAGACTGCAAAGCTTTCGTAGGACAACTGTTAAGTACATAAGTGGCACACATGATGGCCTCAAGCCAAAAAGAATGCGGCAAAGCTTGCCTTTTGACCATACATCGTGCCATTTCCGTCAGTGACCTATTTTTCCTCTCAGCAAACACCATTTTGCTGAGGTGTATAAGGCACTGTACATTGGTGTTTTATCCCACGACTAGCCAGAAATGCATTAAACTCATGAGACATATACTCCCCCCCTCAATCGGAACGGAGGTGCCCATAGTACATTTCGAGACATTTTCAGCCATAGCCAGAAATTGTTTGAAGCACATAAAAACTTCGGACTTTGCTTTAAGCGGAAATACCCATGCATGCCTGGAGTAATTATCAATGAAAGTCACGAAGTACAGGTAATTGCCCAAGGATGGAGTTTGCATGGGCCCACAAACATCACTATGCACAAGCTGCAACTTGCATGTGGCCCGAACTGAACCATCCTTTGGAAATTTAGAACACTGCATCTTACCCAAAATACTGCCTTCACAAACATGTTTGACAGGTGCTTCAAGAGGCGGCAAAGAAGCAACCATATTAGATTTCTACAAACGCAGCAAATCGGCAAAATTCAGATGACCAAAACGTGCATGCCAAAGTTTTGCATATGAAATAGCCCTTGAATCTGCAACAGCATTTGCAAAATTTTGTCCACACTTGTCATACAAAGTGAGCTTATACAGCCCACGGCACAAAAGCCTAGATGCAACAATTTCATCACCAAAACTGAGATCATGAACTGTACATCTGTCATCCACAAATTTGACTACAAGTCCAAGTCTAGCAAGTGCGGATACAGACAAGAGATTCTTCTTGATCTCAGGTACATAAAGTGCATCAACAAGTGTGAAGGAACTGCCATTAGTAGCAATGAGAACAATCTTTCCAACTCCCTGATCTGGATAAGAGGCATTGTTGGCACAAGTGACTGAATTCCCATGAGGGACAGATTCGAGAGAGGTAAACAATTCCCGATGTGAGGTAATGTGCTTTGTAGCACCACTGTCGAAATACCACACATGTGAATCTGCAGCAACTGATAAGCATGCATCATGGACAACAGGATTGTAAGTGCACTCTGCGCTAAAAGCCCATTCTGCATCAACATCAGCAACACAGTCTCCTTTCACAGAAGACTCAACAATGGCTGCATTTGTAATGGAGCCAACATTTGCAGTGGAACCACCCTCTTTCTTCTTAGCCTCTTTGGCCTTCAACTTAGGACACGACTTGATCAAGTGATCATTAGCTTTACAATAATGGCAAGGCATTTTCTTTTTGCCCTTATCACCAAAATTTCCAGACGAATTGCTGCCAACAGAAGCATTAGCAACAATATTTTTTCCACTCGTAGCAGAACCATAAGAAGTGACTGGGTTGCTGTTACCACCCTTTTTCTTTGAGAAGCAATAAAAGCCTGTTCAACTGCACGCTGTCTAGTCCTGTTTTTTCTGGAAAGTGACTCTTGCAACAGCAATGTGCATAATGCATCAAACTTGACAACTTATGGATTTCCTTGGGTCATAAGTCTCCAAGTACTAGCAAAAGTTTGGTAAGAATCTGGTAAGGCATCAAGAACAGTCTGCACAAGGGAACTTTTTGAAATAACTTCACTTGCAGAAATAAGTTGCTCATTGGTATCCTTGACACTAGCAAGGAAAGTGTCCATATCATCTTCCTCATGCATTATCTTCGACTCCAGCTCTTTGCGTAGCAAAGCAATTTTAGCCTCTTTGCGGCTTGCATAAAGACCTGCTAGAATATCCCAAGCCTGTTTTGCAGATTTTGCTGAACGGATGTGAGGAACAATGGTGCGCTTCACAAACAACGCAATCAATGCATGAGCCTGCGCATCCTTAACATCCCAACGAGCTTGTTTTACCATAGGCAAAACAACTCTAACAGCTGCAATCCTTGCAGCAAGACCTGCAACATCCTCAACATCGCCTACATCCTCAGAACCAGGACGCACATCAATGCCCTGCACAATGTTCCAGACACCCTTTGACACAAGAACATGTTGCATCATATAAGCCCACATAGGGTAGTTGTCCCCATCCAACCTGTCCTCAACAACAAACATCTTGAACACATTTGTGTTGTTGTTGTCAGCCATGGTAAATACTACACCTGATGTGAAAATTGCCCGAAAATAGGAGAAACGGAGCGGGAACAACCTGTGCTATATAGCACAAACTGTAGAAGACTATAAGGCACCTGTTATGCAGAAAACGACACTGACAGAAATTTTGCACAAAATGACGAAATAGCCTGTGCAGTACTGCCTGTAGTGGAAACGGAGGCCGAAATGAGCCCAAATCAAAATTCTGAGCAGACTGAGCTCTACAAGCTCGCCCAAAATATTTGTCGACCTGCGAACGCTTGCTAAAGCTCACTGAAATCGGAGAAAGTGAGCAGGGGTGTGTTGGAGCAGCTGGCGACTAAGCCCGGGAGGACGTGACCTGCTCTGATACCAATTGTTGGAATTAGGGTTGCAGAGAAACACACACAGCTTGGAGAAGATGAAGGAAGCTCAAGGCACACAATAGAGAGTGTGTCACTTAGTGTGCAAATGGAAAGATAGATAGCCCTATAGTGATGGGCGTATATACAATGCACGGGGGAAAAAACCTCCTAAAGAGGGAAAAAATGCCCCGGCGGTCCTTGTGTATTCACACACATCACTACCACATGTATATGGTAACATTAGTTGTCAGATTGTGCATTCAATTTTTATGGGATGTGTATTGAGCGTTGTGTTTGCTCTTTACTTATGCATATGGTTATGCATTTTATGCTCTTTTGAGAGTTTTTAATCTCTGGATTGTCTATGAAGAGATTCTACTTGGTATGGCACTGTCATAGTAGAGTCTTGGACACTGCTACTACTGTACATTACTTTGGCATTGTGCATGCAAGTAGCAAATTGATGTAGTGATCGAGCAATCTCCCACTTTGTTGCCATTTTGACATGGTTTATGGGGTGTTGGACATTGCAAGAGCAAAAGATGTATGTATGCCATTGCCCAATGGTGCATCATGTACACTTTGATATGTGTGCTATGTTCCTAAGTTAAGATAGTTGCATGACCTATAATGACCTCAAAACACACCACATATCAAGGTTGATGACTGCATGCGTTGCAAGGGCATTGGAAAAATCACGCATGCACATGAAATCTTGTCAATCAAGATTGAAAACACAGTCTTCCTTTGATATGCTCGGCAGGTTAATCTTTGCACAAAGTGGTACTGAATTTTTCAACATTTGCAATTGTTTTTCGTTTTATCAGTGTTGGTTCCTCTTGTGCGCATATGTCGCACGTGTCAATGCAAGGAACTTGCCGATACACCGCGTGCGAGCCACAAATGGCTCCAAGCACACAACAAGCCTAAACTAGTAAGCTCAAAGATGACGATGGTGTGTCACTCACCGCTCTACGCTTGCTTCGTGGAGGATTCCTCGCCGCGAAGAAGAGGGAGACGCCGCCACGCCGCGCTCAACCGCCTTGCCACCGTCGTGCCGCCGCAATGTTCGATCACACACACTCTCTCTCTCACACACATACACACACACGCAAAGAGGTGAAGAAGAAGAAGATGGAGATGGAGCAAGAGCACTCTTCAATTGCACAAATGAGAGAATGAGTGAATTTTAGGTTTAGTTGACTTTATATGAGCTCAACCCATTCACACTTGGGCGCCCATGCTTAGCCAACTAATCCCTTGAATATTCCAGTTAGAGTGCGCCTCTCATCGGCGATCACTCTTACCCTTTTCCTATTGGACCGACAAGCCCAATACCTGACTCTACAAGTAAATAATACAATCATCCGTCGTAGGTGATAGGGTGTCTGTGAGCCGTGAGGGTTAACATGCCCCCCTTTCTGATGTAGATTCCGTCCTCGGAAGCTATTGAGTTGAAGCTCGTTCGTTGAGGTGGAAGAGCATCTAAGATGAAAGTTCTTAGCCTCCTTCAGTCACTGCAAAATCAAACAACATTGGCACAGTAATTGCATTCTCATAAGCAATTAAAAAGCATATGCAGTTGTAGGCAGACAATTTGATTTTTAACAGAATTTTATACCATTAGTCAGTAATAAACATTAAATTTCAATATAATCAAATGCATAAATAGATGTAAAGGTAAAAATTAAACAAGTATGGGGTCGCTAATTTAACGGTCAAAGGTACTAGAGATCGACTATTAATACCATGGGTAAGCTTCTTAATTTTCTCTGGTCAATTAAGTTGTTTAATCGCGAGAGCCAAGTATTTCATGTTCGAGGGCTGACTAAAGGCTATACCTAGAAGACCTTGTAGTTAAGCTACGATAAAAGGAATCGCTCATGAAATCATCACCTGACTTATTTCCTTTTCTTTGACCCCCCAAAGTCTTTTCACATTGTTTCAATTTTGATGTGTGCGCTTATTTTGTATGCCTTGGGTTTTTTTTTCTTTTCAAGGAAAAGCGCCCACACTGGGAACCTCTAGGGCTCTAGTACCATAGGCGATACATGTGAGTGAAGTACCAAATCAAGTTGAGATTTCTCTTTCAACTTAAGATTTTACATTGTGGCACTTTGATTTTTTTTTTTGTTCGTTTTCAGCATTTAAATTTTGTAACTTTGGGGGGTCATATAGCATTGTTACACCTCCCCAGGCTCATCACACTAGTAAACTCCCTTTATAATACTTAAGGTAAAGGTCAATAGAGTCAAGCCCACTAGAAATCCCTAGTATATTTCACACAATGTTGCCTAAATCGGATTAAGAACCTAAGTAACCATTAATTATTAGGAAGGCATTCCCCATGGTATTAAGAGAAGATCTCTAACACCTAGCTTGGTCAAACTAGCTTAGTCGGACTGCTTGATTTTTAAACCTAGACAAGTGATTATGACAAAAAATTACATTGAATTTAATGTTTGGTACTAAGCAAATGCGCTGAATATTATGCTACCAATCACAATCAAATTAGACAAACATGGATGCAAAAATTAAGGGGCAATGCTAATGGACAAGAAACACCTGTTTGTGTTGATGGTCGTGCTTGATTTGAAGAGTGAGTCGAGATAAATATTCCATGAAGGTCCAAATCCTAACAACAACAACACGCTCCTGTACACACTAGGAAACACAAGGAATACCTCTAGGAGGCACATCAGTGGGAAAAGGTACCAACACTTATTGAACAAAAAAAAAAAACAAGGAACCCTAACCTAATTATTTGCACTCCCCCTAGAGAGTCAAGGGAATAGGATATTGTAGAGATTGGGGGGAAACCCTAAGGCTAAACCCCTATCCTCGTCGTCGAGATAAACAAAGTCATCATCCATGAGACCATATGTGCCATCCGTGTAATCCTGTGAATCTTCTTCTTCATCATAGGTACCCATGTTTACTAAGAAGGTCACTAAACGTCTATAGTCATCTTGGTCAAAAGGGAAGGCTTGTGCAATGGGAGAAATGCTCTCTACTAAGTATGGGTCAGTCGTGGTCAAGAGACGTTGTCGAGAAATTTGCGGTCTTGCCAGGAAAGCACCGGGCTTATGGCTGTGAGAGTTTGTGAGAGAACTCGACAAAAACTATATGAAGGAGTTAAACCATAGATGCCATGAAGACTAGGGTTTGGAAAGAAGTACAATCAAAGAAGCCCACCCATTCTCTCTTGCACTCACACGCACAAAGAAAGAACACAAAAGAAAATGTCAAAATAACACAAAGATGAAAACATCAAGGCTATGGTCATATCGTATCATGGGTAATATGAAAGGGTTAATAGATGAGTTAATGGCATTCAATCTTGGCTGCCCAAATAGGCTACGAATTGTTCTTTGGAATTGTAGTTTTGTGCTTACCATAATATATATATTTTGTCTAGTGATTGGGATTAATTGTGTGTACAAATCCTCTTGGTTCATAGCAAGATAACTACGCTTACGTCAAAAGAAAAGTTATAGTCTATGAGAGGTAGTATGATGGGATCCGGTGATAGAAGTATTTCATTGAGCCTTTCTGGGCCAAAGAGAAACACTATACGTTGTTGAAAGTGTATTTTACGGCTAATCCATACATTAATTCTAATAGATCGTACAGAGTGAAAGCGATAGAAATTATCATCATGTGGGTTATTCATCTAAGATAGTATGTGAGAAATGTAGATATGAGAGAAGTGAAGAGATGAGAAGTTTCCCTCCCAAGCCCTATTCTTGCCCGTAAGCAATAAGGATATTGCGGGAAGAGATGTACCTGTAGTAAAGAGAACCTAGAGAGGAGGAATTACTAAGAACGAGAGAGATAGGTTTGGTTAAGGAGATGAGATTAGATACATATATATATGTTGGATTAGAGATGAAAATGAAAACAACAAGAAATCAAGAAAACATCAATGTAGAACACATCTTACTTGAAACCCTTCGGCACCATTATTGATGGGAGAGAGAAGAAGAGGGGAGAATTCAACGTTGATTGATACGCCAAGTACAACACCTTCTTTGATTAGAGTTGATCCTCCAAGGATGGCGTACAAGAATGGCTAGTTTTCCTCTAGGAGAAAGTGTAGGCTTGGGCTTATGTTAATGGGGCTAGGTACAATTAGGCATTACTACTCACTCCCTCAAGAATTCCTCTCATCAATGGCTTGAATGCTTGAGTTCCTTCCAAGGAAGAAGAGGTCCTCTTTTATAGGTGAAGGGAACCCACAAGGGTTTACACAAGAAGAGAGGAGCCAGTGTGAACAGGAATTGGAAAAGTTGGAAATGAGCTGTCCTTGCATGATGTGGGCAGACTGGGGTCCAGTATTTTGATCATATCTCCTCAACCGTAGCTCCAAATAAAAAAGTAAAAATATGGGCAAAAACTTCAGCTCATTAGCTACGATTTTTATTTTAAAATCATTTTCCAATTCGGATTGAAACCTTGTGTAAAAAATTCATCAAAATAGGGTCCATTTCTGGCAGCAAAAGTCTTCATGTGGTCCCCTTAGCCTAGACTTTCATTTGATTCCAAAGGACACCTCATGCCATATGAAAGCATGACATTGCCCCTTGACAAAGTTTTGTAATCATGCTTACAATAATGCATTAAAATAAGTGTATCTTTGAAATCATGCCACCTAGTGTCCCACTAGGATTTGATTCCCTCCTAGTAGCTATTTAAAAAGAAATATAAGAAAAATATGAAAAATACATAGAATATATATAGATTGGAAATTACTCTAGATATAGGATCTAGATAGGGTGTGAGATAATAATGAGATGGTAGAAAGAAAGAATCAATGCTTTTTCCCCCAAGTTAAAGAGGTGGAGCTATTGACACTTTTCCCATAGTATTTTTTGATGATAAAGTAAGAATACATTACCCTTGAGATAATAAGATGAGATAGAAAGTTTATTTTTATACTTACATATGCATATGTACATTATAGGAAATATAATTGTATATCTAAAAAGTTACAAGATAACTCTTGTAGCATGTGTTCCCACTATGTACATGTCACAGCACGACAACGTATCAGCCATTCTAACTCCTCGAAACTCCTCTCACATGCTAGCGTACCTACCAAATCCCATTCACATGCAAGCACCGGAAAGACCATGTGGAACATTTGTGAAAAGTAACAAGGGTACCTTTCACCCAAGGCAGGAGTGGATGACTCTAGAGTACTAGCCATATCTGTACACGCAAATAGATGATGGTTAGAGCGCAAATATTACAAGGGTCGTGTTCTTGTGCATAATGTGTTTTTATGATTTTGTGCTATGTCTCTTGCTCTTTTACTTTTTTATCTTGTTTTTGTGAGTATAAGGATTTATATATACATTCCCTAAGATTGGAGATTAAGAATTCAGGGAGAAAGGTTGAGAGGGGAGTGAGTGAATGATGGATGTCAGCAAACACTCCCCCCTTCCTTGGGTAGATCATACCTTTTGGAATGATGTTGTCACCTTTTGAAACCAATTGTTCCAAGTTGTTATGGGTGAAGGCTTTAACCAATAGTTTTCGACCGCCCTATGCATTTCATCTAGTTGCAAGGGTGGTAGGGTACTCTCCCACGATTTTATTTGCAACATTGTTATAGGTGGTGAACTTACAACGGGAGGTGCAAACTCTTTTTTGCTTGTATGGATATGTACAATGGTAGGTGGAGGTTGTGTCGAAGCTTCTAATTCTGTATAGGAACTACATGAAGAGCAAGAAGCTTCATTTGATTTCCCTGTTCCTGAGCTAGGTGGAACAAATCGTTCTTTCTTTGGTACCCAAACTAGCTTTGGAGTGGGTGTGTAGCATTCCGTGATTTTTTCCTTTCCGCGATCTTCAATTTGTTTTAGAGCCACAGGATTGAGCTCACATGGGCCCGGTGACAAGTAAGAGCACAATTTATATTTTGGCACCCAGATTTGATCATTTCCTTTATAGTAGACTTGGGCTTCTAATAGTTTTATAGGAATCCAACGCAACGTTTCTTTACATTTCTTGGGGCGAATGGGACGTCTCTTACCAAGCTCCTGTCTTTTAGCACTGGCTATGGTTGCTAAAGAAGCTTTAGGGACCCACTTGTATGTTTTCTTTGTTATATTAGGATGGGTCTTGTGTGTCTCAAGCTTTATTTCAGCTACATCAATTGAAGCTCTAGAGACTTGGGCTATGGGGACATATGGTTCAACTTCTTGGACATGCAATGTTTTGGGTTTTATTTCCTTAAGAGGCAATATCTTACGGAGTATGGCTTGAGTGGCAGGGCTAAGAGTTGGTTTCTGTGTTGTGACACCCCCTGTCCCCCAATCAATAGTGCATTTGGTGGCTATCATCCACATGCGTCCTAGATTTATGTTACCCTCCATAGTTCCAATAGGCATGACCAAAAAGTCTTGATCTACAACCCCTTTTCATAAGTGACAAAAGTGTGCTAGATTCCAAAAACCGAAGTTTTTTTCTTGTTGACACCCTTGACTTGGATAATACTCTCAAATAGAGGTGGCTTCCCTAACTGACACCACACCCCATATGATAGCAGATTATATTTAGCACCCATGTCCAATAAGGCGTTATATAGCACTTCTCCATAGGTGCTGTTTAGCTCAATAGGGTATGTCCAACCAATCCTCGTTGGTTTCAACGTGGAATGCATGTGTGACTCCAAGGTTAGCCTCTCGTTTTCGTCTTATGCGTTGTTGTCGCTCCTTAGCCTCAGCTTGAGCTTGTATCTTCTTTAATTCTATTTGTGCCTTGGCTGCCTTTTTTGTATGGATGGCACGTAGCTCCTCTTGGCTGAAAGGATCATAGTATCTTTTAAATTTGCTCCCATTGATGAATCCAATGGTTTCAACTCCATCAAGAGTCTCCACACGAATGGTTCCTTGTGGGGTGATCTCACATACTCTATATGGTCCTTTTCCCACATATTCCAACTTTTTCTTTTCGTTACACACTCCATACATAAGGACTTTATCGCCAACATTGATATCTTTGTTCTTTAGATGACGGTCAACCCATTTCTTCCTCCTATCTTTCTCCACAAGTGCATTTTGCAGAGCTAATTGGCTCTCTTCATCTAGCCTTTCAAGGATATATAATCGCTCAACTAAGGGGTTACCATCCCAACCTTCTTGAGAAGCTACTCGAAGACTAGGAATGACAAACTCCCATGGCATAACCGCTTCTTGGCCATACACCATCTTGAATGGTGTACAGTTAATGGCAACTTTGTACGCAGTACGATAAGCCCATAGAGCTGATGTAAGCTTTAAATCCCAATCTGTGCGATGAGCTTCCATCGTTTTGGTCAAGATAGAGATTAAGGTCTTGTTGGAGCTCTCAGCTTGGCCGTTTGCTTGTGGATAATAAGGTGTGGACTTATGGTGAGCTATCATAAAGTTGGTAGTGAGTTCTTTTATTACTCCATTTATAAAATGAGTACCATTGTCACTCACAATCTCAAAGGGACAACCAAATCTTGTAATAATGTTCTCAAAGAGAAACTTGGCAGTTGACCTCGCATCGGCATTACGTGTCGCCCTGGCTTCCGCCCACTTTGTCACATAGTCAGTGGCAACGATAATATATCGAGATTGAGTGCTACGAGTTGCCAAACTAATTGGGCCTACAAAGTCCAAACCCCATTTTTCAAATGGTTGAGTCACTTTAACAGGATGTAAGGGCATCCTATCCTTTCGTTGTGTGATCTTGTAACGTTGGCATTCATCACATCCTTTTGCAAAAAGTGATGCATCCTTAAATAAGGTTGGCCACCAATAGCTTGATTGCAACACCTTTCTAGCTGTTAGTTCCCCTGAGAAATGTCCTCCGGCTATACCCATGTGGGCTTCTTGCAGTATGTATAAATACTCATCCTCACGGGCACAACATCTAAGAATATCATCCTTCCCTAGCCTGTAGAGAGTTCCTGCAATGAGAGAGTAAGGTTCGCATTCTTTTAACAGTTTTCGAGCTATGTCTTTACGAAGCTCTTTGGGTGGAAAACCATTAACTAGAAAGTTCATAATCTTCTCACTCCATTCAGGTATGGTTTCGACTAGGAATAGAGAAGTATCAGGTAATTCATCATCAACTCCAGTAGGGGCTTCACCATTGGATATGCGAGACAAATGATCAGCCATGACATGTCTTTTACCAGGTCTCACCACAACGGTAAAATCAAACTCAAGGAGAATTAACAACCATCGTGTAATTCTTCCCGTGGAACAAGATTTATTTACTAGATACAACAAGTCTTGATGATCAACATAGAACACAAACTTGTTGGCCAGAAGGTAGTAGCGAAATTTCTTCACTGCATAAATTATACCTAAACCTTCTCGCTCTGTAGTGGTGTAGTTTCTCTCGGCATCATTCAATTGACGACTTGCAAAGCTAATGGGGTAGTCCAGTTTATGTTCTCCTGGTTGAGCTAGAACACACCCAATAGCAAAGTTCGATGCATCAATATGCACATGAAAAATTACATTCCAATCGGGCACTCGTAGAATAGGAGCGCTAGTCAAGGTATTTTTCAATGACTCATAAGCATGGTCACACTCCGCAGTCCATTGGAACTCAATAAGAAGCTTGTACAAAGGATGAGCTATCTCGACAAAGTTTAAAATAAATCGTCGGTAATAACCAACATGGCCCATGAACCTTTGAACTCCTTTATAGTTTGTAGGTGGTGGCAATTCAGCAATGGCTTTAATTTTGCTCTCATCTGTGGAAATCCCATTTTTGGACACTATATGTCCTAAAATGACTCCATGTTTAACCCAAAATTGGCATTTGAAAGGGTTTAAGGAGATACGATACAATCTACACTTCTCAAACACTTTTTGTAAGCATGATAGGTGTTATTTCCAAGAGGAATAAACACAAAGGTCATCTAAGAAAGCTTCACAAAACTCCATCAAATATTCTCTAAAAGCATTGTTTATTAATCTTTGAAAGGTAGCAGGGGCATTGGTTAAGCCAAAAGCCATAACACGAAATGCAAACACTCCAAATTCGGTTATAAAGGCTGTTTTAGCTTGGTCCTCCAACACAATTGTGATTTGATTGTAGCCAGAGTACCCATCTAAAAAGCTATAAGCTTCCTTCCTTGCAACTCTTTCAAGCACATGTTCTGAATATGGCAAGGGGTAATGGTCCCTCCTAGTGGTGGCATTGATCTTCTTGAGATCCACACACACTCTGAGTTTCCCATTCTTTTTTGGTACAATCACTATTGGAGATACCCATTCTGAGTGCTCAATAGGGTATATGAATCCGCATTCCACAAGCTTTTTAATCTCTTCTTGAACGATTTTTTCATATTTAGGATTCATTGGGTAGGGTCGTTGCTGAACTGGTTTAGCCATGCTATTCATGGGGATTGTGTGTTGCACCACAGAAGGTGGAACACCTTTCATATCATGATATGTCAGGCAAATATATCCCTGAATTCCTTGAGAAGTTCTTTAAGTACACACTCCTCAGTCTCAGTCATATCCTGGGCAATGAAAACAGGTTTAAACTCTTCTCCTAGGTATGCTAACTCTATTTCCTTAACTATCATTGGACCATCATAGACTCCATTTCTCCCATCGATAGGTTTTCTTTGAGCCTTTGTATACACAACCTTACGTTCCTCTGTGGTATAGGATTTGAAATGTTCAGGTGCAGGGTGTAAGTCTGTGTAGTCCTGTTGTTTTGTGGACTGTGATTTCACTTCTGATTCCTTTTGTTGTTGAGCTAACTCTCGATTTTGTCATCTCCTTACAGTACGGCTCAACTTTGGCTTCTTTGTAGCCTCTAATTGTGCGATGTCAATGGGTTGTGGACTACACCACATAACGCTTTGAAGGTATTCACCCCAGTTATCTACCAACTTTCGATTAGCATCACATGCCCCTATATAGTTAAGCCATACTGCGGTAAATTTCTTTTCATTTATCCTAGCACGCACATTTGCTCGATATCGTCGCCTCTTATATCTCTTACTCTTCTTGTTTAATTCTCAATTACGGCCGATCTCTAGTGAAGAGTCACTAGATGAATGACTACTTGTGTCTTCTGCTCCCTTGGATAGATTGTCATCTAGGTTACCACTGGGCCCTGAATGGTTTGTCCCCACATTTGCACTAAGATTTAACTCAGATTCTTCGTCCTCAGAGTCAATTTCAAATGATGATTCTGACCCCAAATCGTGTGGCCTATAGTCTTGTGAGGCGCTACTGGTTCCAATGCCAGTCAAACTTTCATCTTGTAGATCATCAGAAGCTATATGCATTGCTTCTAGCATATTTAAGAGTACAAGTGGTGGCATTTCATCCCCCTCAGGTGTTACCCAGGTCATCCCCCTATTTCCCCAAGTGTCTATGGTTGCTGCTAGGTGAACCCAATCCACATTGTCCGACTCAGTCATCCTAAGTAGTACATCCATATAAGGAGAATTTTCGCCAACATCAGTGTCCGCTTTACACGTGTAACAATACTGCAATGGGGCCGAGTGAACTGTGGTGTCAGATCTATGATCAATTATAAACTTGTTTCCTAGAGGATGTGCTCGACCCGTCACAAGATCCACTCGAATGACAGAATCTTGGAACTGCAGGTAGACATGGTTTTTAGACTAGTCATGCACCATTTTTGCTTCCCTCATGAAAGGACGTCCTAAGATCATCTCCGATGCCATAGTGTGTTTGGAGAAATCCATAACAATGAAGGTAATCCTTATTTTATGTCCAAAGACCTTGATCTTGAGATCTTCTAGCATCCCAATAGGTTTAACAATAGACCCATTGGCCATCTTCACTACTATGGTTGTGGTCGCAAGGTGAGGTCTTCCCATAGCTTCCCAACAATTTTTAGTCACAATGCTAACCCCAGCGCCACCATCAAGGATTCCCTTCACAGTTAATCCCTTAGTAGTGATTGGTATGGTCGCATTGGATTCATCACCCTCAAAGTATTGTCCCAACTTGTTAACAGGTATTTCTATAACAAGGTTCTCATCTAGGTTGGGTTGTGGATCGAAGTGTTCCTCCTCTGTTGGCATCTCCCCAGCTCCATCCATCTGGGCAAACTGTGGTAGCCCAAACTTCAGTTCTTCATTGAGGAAGGCTCGAAGAGCTGAGACTAGCTCAGGGGCTTTATATAGTTTGGACATGATAGTGGTTCTAATTTCTAAAGACATGAAATCCATCAATTTGGCAATGTTTAACGGCACCTTTTGGCCTTGAGTCCCTTGACGTGGGGAAGATGGGATCTCCGTTTCTTCGATAGGATCAAGTAGTCCCTCTGTAAACATTCTTTCCATCAAGAAGTGAGTACGCCCACTTCCCCATGACTTTAAGTCACTTTCTTCTTGGATGACGCTAGGTATGGCTAAGGGTCTATGGACTTGGTGAGGTTGTTGTTGCGTAGGGAACACAGTGTCTGTAATCTGGGTCTGCCTAGGTGCTGGTTCTAGATCCCTTTGGGTATCTTCTACCAAACTCCTTAATTGCTTGACTCGCTCAATCTCCTCTGTAGGGTTTGGGTAAGTTCCTATCTTCTTCTTGGATCCTGGCCATTGTGGCTCATGAAGATCTTCCTTGTTGGTTTCTATATTAGTGGTCGTCTTGGTCTCCATGGTTTCTCTTGAATCAAAATCCTCTTCAGCGTCATTCATATATACGGGGTCGTCACCAGTCCCTATGTTGGTCTTTGAACTAGTATCTGACTTTGTTGCTTTTTGCGATCTCTTTCTTTGTGTTTTCTTCTTTTTCTGAGATTGGGCAATTGATGCCGTGTCTCTTTCCTCAAGAATATAATTTTGTTTTTGGAGCATCGATCGTGTGAGTACGTTTACTGGTACCACATGTGTACTTTGTGATGGCTCCTTGGTAACTTCAATCAAGTTTAATGGCGTGATCTTCGGTGCATTTGGATTATTTGGACATTGGGCAATCAAATGATCTATGCCACATCGATTACACATGAGTATCGGCATTGTAGACGTGCTCGCTTGATTGGTTTGCATTAGTGTGGCGTTCTTTTGTAGCCTAATAGGACACTCGGCTACATGATGTGGGCCTCCACACTCATAGCATTGAAGAGGTGGTCTCTTAGCAGTGTAATTGATATTTTGGCCTCTTGCCGCAAGAGCAGCTACTTGATATACAGGTTTGACTTGTCCCCAATAGTCCTCCATGTAGTATTGTGGACTTTCTTCAAACACATCCATCCCATAGGCAATATTACGATCTATATCTTCCTCACACCCTTCCAAACAAGCAATAGATGACTCACAACCCACTTGATTCACAGAAGTGATTCTCGGATGTGGTGGTTGCGGTCCTAGCACTGGAGGTGGTAAAGGTGTTGTTTGAACAACATTTTGGGCCCTAGGGACCATGTGTTGTGATGTTTGTTCAAGAGGTGGGTTCGGCATCAATGCAAGCACTCGAGGTGTGTCTGTCCATGCTAAGGTTGGTCTATTGGCCATCGCGCGCTTAAATACTATGCAATCCTTAGCTTGATGACCATACCTCCCACAAGCATTGCAGTTCCCATTGAATTTTACTCTAAAAGTAGGGCATTCACTGGTACTATGCGGTCCATAGCATACTGAGCACCATTGTTGCTTCCTTCTTGGATACATATGATTGTTCTGCGGAGCACGATTGTCTCTAAGACTCTCTTGAATAGCCTTGGTGAGATCTGCTAAAGTCATCTCAGATATCTTTGGCTCCTTAGCAATAGGCTTTAGGGTCATTGGTTGATGCCCCGATGCTTGTGAGCTAATAGATTTAGACTCAACAGACACTCTTTCTCCTTGAATCATTAAATTATCCTCCAATTGGATCGCATTGGTGGTGACTGCTTCCCAAGTGGTGATACCTCTAATGACTAAGCCATTGTAGATATCCTCATGTCGTAATCCCCTAATGAATCTATCAAGCAATTGGTTATTTTTGAAGCGCTCATTTGGATTACATCGAGAATTCAAATGCTTTAAGCGATCAATAAAGTCTCTCACAGACTCTCCTTCCTCTCGTTGGGCTTTCTGCAGAGCTGAGAGGCTACACCCCAAAGTACTCCCTCTCGTATGTATTCTTTTAAGAACAGTCTCCTAAGAGTAGTGTAAATCGTTTTTTCTTCCACCCTTAGGGTTCTATACCAATCCCCAGCCTTTCCACTTAAGGTTAGTCTTAAAGCATTGCTCTTATGTAGGCCATTGTGTTCTCCTAGAGAATCACATATTTGTTCAGGATACGGAGAAGCTTCTGGTAATGGTTATTGATTTACAAAATTCTCCCTATTCGCAAGCCCTTTGCCTTGGCCTGATTCATGCTTTAATATATGCAGGGCTAACAACTTAGGGATACAATGCATGTCCAATTTGCAGGAAGTCTTTGGACGTGCGCTATTCTGCCTCTCTTCGAAAGACAATTTATCAAGGCCACCATCGTTATCTTCCAGATGGCCATCACTTGCGCGAAGGTCAGCTTGGTCGCGTCGAATGTCGTCCTATGCGTGTACAAGAGTGGCGTCGCCGATGGGAGCAACATGAGGGGCAACCTGTTCCAGGAATGAAACGTTTGTCCATTCTCCATACATTGCCGTACTGGGGTGATCTACTAATTAACCATTTACTGGATTCAATGCATATATTCAAGAATGTGGGAGAGCTCCTCTGAAAGACAATCATGGGAATGAAAGAAAATCGAGCTTCACGAGATGATTTGCAGTCAGTTGGAAAGATGCCAGAGATATGGCCTTTCACCAATGCAGCTGGCCAAACAAAACTTCCAAGAGCGCCATGGGTATTGCTAAAAAACGAAGAGCGACAAGTGAAAAGGGTGATTTCAGAGTTCAGGACGCCAACTGGATATATGCGATGTCTCAAGACAGCATTCACCCGTGACGATCAATTGTCAGAATTGAAATTGCACGACTGGCATAAGTTCTTGCAATTCATTCTTCCAATTGCGATCAAGGGGTGTTTAATAGAGGAAGTGCGGACCTGCATATACAAGATTTCACAGCTAGTGCGATGGATCTCTTCCAACAATGGCTGCATTTGTAGTGGAACCAACATTTGCAATGGAACCACCCTCTTTCTTCTTAGCCTCTTTGGACTTCAACTTAGGACATTGCTTGTTCAAGTGATCATTATCTTTACAATAATGGCAACGCATCTTCTTTTTGCCCTTATCACCAGAATTTCCAGCCGAATTGCTACTAGTAGAATCATTAGGAACATGTGATTTTCCACTCGCGGAAGAACCATAAGAAGTGTCTGTATTGCTGCTACCACCCTTTGTTTAAGAAGCAATAAAATCTTGTTCAACTACACGCTGTCTAGTCCTGCTTTTTCTAGAAAGTGACTCTTGCAACACTCCATCTAGGATTGAGGTGCTAGGGGTGTCCTTTGAGCTAGATGCAATGTTGCTTTCTAGGGGTTGGCCCTTAGCGGTTGCTAAGTTAGGAGCACTCGATTGCTTTCTTAGCAAGGATATTGACATAGGGGCTTTTGCTTTTAACTCTCTTCGTTGCTCCGCCTTACGTAAGCTCTCGACTTCCTTTTCCCTCACTGCAAGGATATATCGCTCAACCTCTTGCACTTCGGCAAGGCTTCTACCATCGGGTAATATGATCTCGGAGGGAAATAACTCTGAAGAGTCGGGAGGTGCAGTTAATGAAGTATTCACGTGCACATTCTCTAACGGTATAGGGTCTACGTTGGTCACGAATGGAGAATTTACTTCCCCACCCCCCTCATTTACATCATTAGCTCCATGTTCGGAGCGAGTGGCTCTACTAAAGGTTTCCTTCAGGCGGCTAAGCACGCTCGGCTTGGATCGTGGGCCCATGGCATGCATGTCTTGGCTTGAGCTATCGGGATTAGGCATTGGGAAACCCTCCATGATGTCGTAGTCAGAGGAAGAGTCACTAGCCGCTATGTTCGGGTCTTGGTTTGTATTACCTTGGGTCCCCGTCGAGGGCCCGGAACCTGAAGTAGGTGGATATTGAGAGCTCGCGTAAGTCGAAATTCTCTCTAGTTGCTCCGTCTCTAGCACATGACCAGAGCACAGATGCATGTGCCTTTGGCACCCTACAAGCGTCGACGAATAACCTCGAAGGTTAACCGCTTACCTATTTTAAGCATCCGTTTTCACTCGTGTTTTTTACGTTTTTAATGTTTTTTAATGTTTGATTTTTTTGATTAAAGTGTGTGATAGCTCGAAATGAGCGTATCACTTAGAGGGTCGTTGTGTGCTTTACAACACAATTTTCGGGTATCTGAAGTTCCGTTGGTCCTCAAAAAATCGATTTTTAGCTACGTGTGAAGCTAAAATTTGTAATTTTAAAAGGCGACTGAGGCCTAGGCCTGAGCGTGAGCTTGGGCTTGGGTCTGGGAGATATTCCCAATCCCGGTCCTACCTTTAATTTTTTTAATATTTTTATATTTTTATTTTAAGGATAAGGTCGCCGCGGCCTGCGCGAGAGCACACACACACTCTATCTATCTACTTCTAACTAATACACCTACTGTTACACACTAACACACTCTATTAGCTCTCACAGATCTACTTTCTACTTACTGTACACAGAAAACTAACAACCTTAATACACAGAGAATAAACACATTACCTTTGAAAACTCCATTAACAAAAAATATACACAGTACAACACCAAATCCTTCTTCTCAACACACACACACTCCTTCCCTACCTTTCCTACAATTGAAATTGCACCACAAAAGAAGCGCATAGTGCCATTCAAGCTTAGTGTATGGCATTCCCCGGCAACGGCGCCAAAAATGTGCGTGTATGTCGCGAATGTCAATGCAAGGAACTTGCCGATACACCGCGTGCAAGCCACAAATGGCTCCAAGCACACAACAAGCCTAAACTAGTAAGCTCAAAGATGACGATGGTGTGTCACTCACCGCTCTACGCTTGCTTCGTGGAGGATTCCTCGCCGCGAAGAAGAGGGAGACGCTGCTACGCCGCGCTCAACCGCCTGGCCGCCATCGTGCCGCCGCAATGCTTGATCACACACACACTCTCTCTCTCTCTCACACACACACACACACACACACACACACATAAAGAGGTGAAGAAGAAGAAGATGGAGATGGAGCAAGAGCACTCTTCAATTGCACAAATGAGAGAATGAGTGAATTTTAGGTTTAGTTGACTTTTATATGAGCTCACCCCATTCACACTTGGGCGCCCATGCTTAGCCAACTAATCCCTTGAATGTTCCAGTTAGAGTGCACCTCTCATCAGTGATCACTCTTACCCTTTTCCTATTGGACCGACAAGCCCGGTACCTGACTCTACAAGTAAATAATACAATCATCCGTCGTAGGTGATAGGGTGTCCGTGAGCCGTGAGGGTTAACACCTCTAGAAGAGTCCATTCTTCCGGCATAGGCCTTGTCTCTGTGCTAGCTAGCTCTGGCTCTTCCTTGGCTAGCTCTGGTTCTACCTTAGATAGCTCAGGCTCTACCTTGGATGGCTCAGGCTCTTCCTTGGCTGGCTCAAGCTCTTGGGGGGGGGGGGGGGGGGGGGGGGGGGGGGGGGGGGGGGGGGGGGGGGGGGGGGGGGGGGGGGGGGGGGGGTTGTACCTGGCTCGGGGACTCCCTCACGCCCAAGAATTTCCAGCCCATCCACCTGGGTTGAGGAGTGACTTTGCCTCTTGACCTGTGATCCCGAGGGATTCACCATGGAAAAATTACCGCACCACGTAAGTGCAGGGGAGGGGGGGTTTCTTACAAGTTACATAAGCGTATAAGTTAGGGGTAGGCACCCAATAATTTATCTCCCAAGCTTAAAAATAAGGGAGGGGAGTATCATATTTAGGTGGGGAGGGGGGGGGGAGGGGGGTATCATATTTAGGTGGGGGAGGGGGAGAAGAAGTGAAAAATGAGAGGGAGTTTTTGTGTTTCACAATTATGGCTTCCCAAAAGAGTCTACCCTTGAACTTGTGAGTCAATAGCTACAAAGATAAATGCAAGAACTAACACTTCTTTATATGAATTGCTTGTTTTGTGATTAAAGTTCATTTGTCGAGGGATGAAAGTTATAAAGAGTTTGTATAGATGCAAATTTACACGAATAACCTAGCACAACTTTATAACCATGTTTTTTGAGTAATTTAGATGGTTTAAAATTGGACGAGTAGCCAGAGTGCAAGCTAATCGAGCACATAGTTTGAAAGTCAAACTAAGAAACGTTGAAGGTACATCTAGTTATCAACAAAATTAGTTCCTTAGTACGTTGCCAATCACTATGCTACACACTCTTTTTCTAGTTTTACTTAGTTAGATCATGTAAGACCTAAATATTATATGTAAGATAAAGGTGTGATAGTTTTCTTCATTTATTGTCGTATAAGCGTAAAAAGGGGGGTCATATTTCCTAATATGAGTCGTACATAGGGGTTTTATCAAAGTTGTTCGCTCGCAAATGGCGTCCCGTTTTGTATGTAGAGTGAATCCCCCGGGCCTATGATCAAGTGTCCATGTTGTGAGCAACCTGTGAAGGCTCTGTCTATGGCGCACAAGGATGGAGAGGAGGGAGGGTAATAATATCCATGGTTGGACTCTCCTGGATATACATTGGTTGGAGCATGCACCTAATAATGAGCTGCATTTCTAATTTGATGGTGGTTGATCGTCCATACGGCAAGAGAATGTGAGTCCATTTATTGCATTTTACACTAGTTGTATTGTGAGTACAACCCACGTGCCTTTTTTGAGTTACCGTTTGGTGTGGTCACTTAGACTCGGAAGGGAGGGAGAAATATAAAAAACCGATCACCCTTGCAGTCGCCTCCATGTCCCAATAGAAAAAACCGATTGCCCCTGCATTGCCATACACCTCAATGCCAGTGGATATTGCCGCAACAAAGGGCTCTCTCTCTCTCTCTCTCTCTCTCTCTCTCTCTCTCTTTCTCTCTCTCTTTTCTACCTGTGTGTTTCATTATCTGTGCGCACCGAAGCCTCTACATTAGAGGGTTAGGGCACAAGGGGAACAACACTACAAGGGAAAGTAGTCGCTAGTGTTAGAAGGTTGGAGTTCAAGTAGTAGGGTAATGTTGTGGTCACATGACACATAGTTATAGCTAAGATGTTACTGAGGCTACCTATGACGGGAGACATTCACTACATTCTACTGATGGATATTATGCACGAGCTTAATATACGTGAGGATTACTACCTAGTTGCAATCACTAATTTTTGCGAGGCATACATTGGATTTGTGGAGGATGACTAGACCAACATTTCCTCATTGACACAACTATCCACGACACACAGTTCACTCTAGGGGGACAACTACTCAAAGATACATTCAAAAAGCAAAGTTCATGGAAGCCAAATTGCCAACTGAGGAGCAGTCTCAATTGACCGCCACAAGACTTGGCTTGGAAAACATGGGCATCCCTATGGTGCTTATATATGGTAATTATTTCTTTAGGCATTCTGATGTTTTTGGAGATGGTAATGATGCAATGTTGAGATCAATCTGCTTGTTGACAAGTGCTTGTGTATGATGATAGTTTCATAGAAGAGCAGGAGGCTCAAGGCAAGGCCTTGCCACTGGAGTACAAGGCAAGGATGTGGTGTTGTCTCATTACATCGCGCGTTTCAACCACAAAAAGGTTCGTAGAAACAATTCAAGGACTTGACTCTATTGTATTCACCTCACTTATGACCCATGGATGTTTAAATATTGTTTTGCAGATCATAATTTACCAAAAGGAATACTCTAAGGACAATGCAAAGTTCTCACTATTGCAATGAAAGTAATTTCAAGATTGTGCGGTGGGTATCCCCTACCAATGAACACAGAAAGGCTAATTTTGATAGAGAAACAATTTGTGCTATGCATCTTTGGCATCGATTATGGGTACCATGCACTCAAATCCCTGTATTTCCTGTCCTACGCAGCACAAGCTCTGGTGGAAGGAGTTAAAGAATTGGAGACCTTAGATCCATACAAGAGAAGGTTGTTTTTTAGGGAAAGAAGACGCTTGATGTCGGGGATGCTGCCATCAACAGAGAAAAGAGTTTTTCTAAGGGGTTGCACATCGAAGAGGTACACAGTGAGGAAGAAGGACGGTGGATAGGGGGAAGGGGAACACACCTGACACCCAAATAATCTACCTCTCTTGGCCCATGATAATCACTGCACCCCAATCCACTAGAGTTCACCTTCAAAACTCGCACAATTTGCATACAGATCACTGTCTGCATGCATACCAACACACACACACACACACACACACACACACACGCTTTGCACCAACAATTGAGAGCACACCACATCAATTTTTCCCAGTTACAACCTTCACATAACACACAACACTCTCTCTTTCTTTCTCACATACTCACACATGCCTAGGGAGGCACAACAATCTCACACCAAGTAGTCGAGAACAGATCAAAGACGAGAGAGGGGGAAGGGGGACAACATCCAAATCTAGTATGCTTTGTCATTTATGGTGAAAATACCATCTACAAACAACCATGAACCTTGACTACAACCATTGGCCCGTCGGCATGACCACAACAAGCATAACAAAAACTTTGGCAGTGTTTGGCGTTGCCTTCGTGTAGCTCTCCTTGTTGAGAGCGGTGACAAAAAAGCCTCCCCAAAACTGTCCAAAAGCTTCACTCCTCTCTTATATTTCAAAAAGCCTCCATAGGCTCTCACCCGAGCCCTCCAAAACGAGCTCCCTCAATTCAAAAAATTGGGCCACCTTAGGGCGTCTGAAGCTCCCCTTTTTTTAGTTCGACTTTGTTATTTTTGGAACTTTCCTTGCATGAACTGTCCTTGCTAATCTCGGCAGTTGGTTTGCATCCCAATCCACCACATGAGTGCACCCTCCTTAAACCCCAAGGCCTCACAGTCATGGCGTCGTGACTGTGGGCACCTCCTCCTACTAAAAATTTTGTGGCCGCTTTTGGTGTGCGGGCATTGGCTCTTGTACTGCCATGTCATCACCTGCATGGCTCTTGTACTGCCATGTCATCACCTGCATTGCATACCCAACGGCCGCCCTTGGCACCAAAATCTGCGAATGTCACCACCTCACTTTGAACTCGCCATGTGGGACTTGCCCAACTACCACGTCGCCGCCTCAAGGCCCTCCACAAACTCACCCCCCCCCCCCCCCCCCCCCCCCCCCCCCCAAAATTTGAATACTCCCCATTTCTTGCTTAGTTAGCAAACCGTCAAGCCGTCAATCCCCCCTGAAACTTCATACTTCCGGCCTCGAGCTCCACCGCCTCGGCCACATTTTGACTTTACCCGGTGCTCCAACCGAGCCGACCAAAAATTGGAAAAACCTCTTGGCATCGTATCGTCGTCAACTGGCATCCAACTTCAATCCGCTAGCAATATCTCCATGGTTCGAGATTCATTTAACGTGTTGTCTCTTCTTGCTAGCTCCGTACAGTGCACACTATCCCTACAAACCTTGTCAGACTTCAACAAATATCAGACGACACATCGATCGAGGTGATCAAACTGTCACATAACTGGCCGACGATGAAACTTCAACTGGCAATAACTTGACATCCAGGACTCGAAATGATGATCTAAAAAGATCAACATGCTCCTCATGATGAGCTCTTTACATCCATATGCTAAAACCCACTTTGACCACCTGCCCCCATCTGTCTTGTCCGTCTCAGATATGCAATGCATTGCACATTCAAACTCACATATCTTGGGCTCGATAGCTCTGTTTGATGAGCCGTCTGGACCATCTCGCTCAACACTTCAAGCTCCACATTTCCAAGCAAAAAACAGTCCTTTGGACCTCCTTCACTTGCCAACCCATTTGGACCAATTTGAAGCCCTTTTGGTCTAAGAAATCACATAAAGCATACATCACAATTGCCACTTGCCTATCCAGGTTCTTCCCATCTGCTCTAGCCCTCTTCCATGTGCCTGTAAACATGCACACCACTGCTTGTGTCCTCTGCTAGGATCAACACACTTTGGATGCACCATCATTGCCCATCCCCCTTGTTAAACATTCAATGTTCAACCAAAAACTGCTTTATTCCTCTACCAACTGTAAAAACTGGCAAACACTATTAGAGCACCAAAAAACACTACCATATATACAAGGCCCTATATCCTACCTGCTGCCGCCAAAACTCAAGTGGGTTGCCCCATCCCCTGCATCATAGCATGTCCTCCACCTGGATCAAATGGCCAACCACTTGCTGCATCACACAAATAACCACCAACACCTCGTGGGTCAAATAGGACAATCTGGTTCTCACCTTTCACATGCAAACCTTTGCAATGGCTTACCATAGTGCTTCTCCCAACCAAATCTTTGCTTGTTCATGCATCAACAACGCCTGCAGACATCCATAATTCAAAATCTGTCAACCAATCTTCAGGGTCTTCACCTGTAAATATGGGGCCAAAGCTTGGCTCCATCATCTCTGCTAGCTTCAAGCACCGCTTTCAACTTCAAATCGGAGCATCAATGCGCTCCTCAGTGGGGGCACCAAAAGATGGATAGGGGGAAAGGGGAACACACCCGGCACCCAAATAGTTTGCCTCTCTCTAGCCGAGGATAATCATTGCACCCCAATCCACTAGAGTTCACCTTCAAAACTCACACAATTTGCATACAGATAACTGTTTGTATGCATACCAACACACGCATGCTTTGCACCAACAACTGACAACACACCACATCGATTTTATTGGTTACGCCCTTCACACAACACACAACAATCTCTCTTTCTTTCTCACACACTCACACACGCCCGGGGAAGCACAACCATCAACCCAACACCAAGCAGTCAAAATAGAGCAAAGACGAGAGGGGGGGGGGGGGGGGGGGGGGGGGGGGGGGGGGGGGGGGGGGGGGGGGGGGGGGAAGAAACAACGACCAAATCCAATATGCTTTGCTTGAATTATGGTGAAAATACCATCTTCAAACAACCATGAAACTTGACTACAACCATCACTCCGTCGGCATGCCCACAACGAGCACAAAAAAAACTTTGGCAGTGTTTGTGTCACCTCTGTGTAGCTCTCCTCATTGAGAGTGGCGAGAAAAAGACCTCCCCAAAACTGTCCAAAAGCTTCCCCCTAGAGCTCCTCTCCGAGCTTCCAACGGTCTGGGCTCCATTTAATGTGTTGTCTCTTCCTACTAGCTCCGTACAGTGCACACTACCTCTGCAAACCTTGTTCGACTTCAACAAACATCAGACGGCACATCGATTGAGGCGACCAAACTCTCACAAAATTGGCCCCCATCGGTGAAACTTCAACTAGCAATAACTTTACATCCAGGACTCTAAAAGACGATCTGAAAAGATCGACATGCTCCTCATGATGAGCTCTTCACATCCATATGCTGAAACCCACTTTGACCACCTGTCCTCATCTGCCCTGTCCTCTTAGATTTGCAATGCATTGCACATTCAAACTCAAATATCTTAGGCTCTGTAGCTCTGTTTGATGAGACGTCTGGACCATCTCACTAAGCACTTCAAGCTCCATGTTTCCAAGCAAAAACCATCCCTTTGAAACTCTTTCACTTGCCAACCCATATGGACCACTTTAAAGCCCTTTTGTTCTAAGAAACCACATAAATCATACATCACAACTGTCACTTGCCTATCCAGGTTCTTCCCATCTACTCTAGCCCCCTGCTAGGCACATGTAAACATACACACCACTGCTTGTGTTCTCTGCTAGTGTCGACACACTTTGGCTGCATCAACGTGCATCGAAGAGGATAAAAGCGACGGGCTCGGGCCCATCTTCTCCAACTCCGGACTCCTGATTGTCACCACATTGCATGGCACTTCCTTGCATATGAGTTTCCCCAAGTCTTTTTCTTTGTGGATGTGTTGTAAAGAACGTATAACTTTTGAGCTCTTAAGAAGCTCCTTTTGCCTTGCTCTATTGATGAGTCGTCTATAAGTCCATTGATGTAACTCTAATAGGCTATCGGTTCAATCCTTGCCTCACTTGTGTCTAGTGTGCTTAAAGTAACATGTTCTTGCCATGTAGTGGGTCTTTTCCATGCATTGTGTGGACCATATTGACAATAAGCCGTATATCTTGGCAAAATATGGACCATGGTTGAACAATATATGCTGCATTGGAATAAAACAAAATGGTGAGTAGAGTTTTTAATGTTATTTGTATATGGAGCATGTTAACTCACCCTGCCAGGATGAGTGATATGTTTCCCACCCCACCCTGCCAAGTATGCCTTCTTCCAATCCAACAAGGCTATTTGAAATAATGTGAACTTTGTTTTGTCTCAAGGATGCTTCTCTACGTAGTGGAAGATTTTATCAAGTAATTTTCACATGTTTTCCTTGTGATTTTGGATTGCCCCACCACCACATTGTCTTTAACCACTCTATGTAGCTAATTTCATTTTTTGAACATGTTTCCCCTTTCCTCTCTATCAAAGTCTTTGAGGCTAAACCCAAGAAACCTTTTGGCCTTGACATCGCCTATCGATGCTTTCTTAGGTACCTTGTAACAATTTTGAGATAGCTTAGGATCCTCTTCAATTTTGACATTTCCTCCATGCAAACCAATGTCTGAGATCACTCCCTCTAATGCTTTGATGACTCTTTTTGACTCACACTCTGGTTTTAAGGTCCATGCAAAACATATTTACAAATGAACCACATTTTTAATTATTTTATAGAGTGCATGAAGTGTACAAACGTGGAATCTACTCATAGGAATATCAAGCATTGGCCTAAAAGATTTATCTTGAAGATGTCTATTGGGAGCTCTAGTCCATTGCACACTCTCAAGAGATTGGGCATCTCCATGCAGTATAAGCATGAATATGCCTTAGTTGCATTGTGTGTTATGTTACACATGCAACTAAGAGTCTTTAAGTCACCTTCCATGTGCCATTTGACTATATAGTCCGCAAAACCTTCCATGATAGAAGGAATTTTGATTTGACTAAAAACCCAACAGAGGATTCAAAATCCTCCTTATCAACCTATCATTAAAAATGGGAATGTTGAATGAAGAACCATACATGCAATACTTTTGTTATTATAGCTGGAACTAAGTATACCTCAAATGATTCTAGTGTTAGAATGTTATTTTCAGACTGCACGTTGAAGTATCTTGGGTCCTCTTTGGTTAATTGATCAATCCAAGGCTCTATTCATGAGGGTAATGGTGACTCTCTCCAACTTCTTTTCCTTCAAGACTTCACACTTGTCGAACTTCACACTAAGTATACCTCAAATGATTCTAGTGTTAGAATGTTATTTTCAGACTGCACGTTGAAGTATCTTGGGTCCTCTTTGGCTAATTGATCAATCCAAGGCTCTATTCATGAGGGTAATGGTGACTCTCTCCAACTTCTTTTCCTTCAAGACTTCACACTTGTCGAGCTTCAAAGAAAACTTGAGAACCCCATTGCACTCCTCTTGACTCATATAAAAAAAGCGAACTGCATATCTTTGCAATGCTTCAAGATCAACAAAGATTGTTATGCTTGTTATATTGTACCTCTCTACCCCTGTTGCCTAGGAATGTTGCTTCAATAAGGGATGGTGAACCAAGTTTCTCAAACACCTCATTATTTATGTGCCAATGTCCAGCCTTTACATATGATGGCTTTAGAAACAATGATCCTCTGTGTAACTTATTTTGAGACTTTTAACTAATGCTTTGAAGAGTGCCATGTAGCCCATTTATGAGATGCCTCTCTCATCAAGTATCGCTTGCACTTCCATTGGTTCCAACTACTTCTCCTTCATGCAGGAGGCAAGGATTTTCCCTTTCAATTTAGAGATTTTTTTTTGAGTTATCATCTCTTCAACTGCTTGTTTTGGAACTAGACGACTGTAATGTTCACGACATTGGAACCTACCATGTTTGAGTTTGGATGTATTAAAGATTTGCAATAATAGCACCATGTGTCATGATATAAAATAAGAAAATGTAAAGAATATATAAGATACGTAAGCATAAACAAACTTTGAGTTACCTTAAAGCTCATATTCATTTTTTCAGCCTACCACTACCAATCTTCATATTCTCTATGTTGCATAGATCTTGTTTTCTTAATCAATGCCCAAGCATGGTATCTTTCTCATGAAAACCTATGATCTTCTTCTCAAGGGTTTGGATTGTCTCTCTATTTGATAACAATTTCTTCACCTGCATGTGTTCCATCTCTAGAAAATCTATTTGCTTTTCTTCATTCAATCCTCACATTTCCCAATTTTGAGTGTAGCCCAATAACCCATCCTTGCCATCGCTTGTGAAATGTAAAAGGTTGGTGGTATTAGCAAAGTGAGGTGGCACATTTGTTCTAGGATCCTTTGGGTAAATAGACCCATCGGTCCACAAATACAAATGATGTTCCTTGTTCATCCTTATACGTTCCTTCTCCTCTTGAGATAAGAAAGACTCCCTCTTGCATTTCTCCAATGGTGCATACTCTTGCAAGACATCAACGTGAAGATGACGTGCGTTCTTCTTTCTTTGGGTAAGTGTTGAAGATAAAGGGTTGAATATTGCAATTTCAAAATGGTTTTTTCATCAGGAGAAGAAGCGTTCTCCATGCCTAGAGTTGATATAGAGAGACAAACATTCGATACTGACAAAGTATCTCAATTTTTGGGAGGGAGGGCTTGGGAGTTTGCATTTGAAATCATTAGTTCCATGTTTAAAGCTGATAACTTTAGACTGACGAGTGAGAATCAAGTTTTTGGAGGGAAGGCTTGTAGGTTTGCATTTCAAATAATTAGTCATACAGTTAGTTGCATCCCTGACAAGAAAATGAAGGATAAGAAAAAGAACGGTGGCTATCTAACAAAGAATATGTCATTTTGGCTTTTCATTGGCTAGAAAAAGCATCACCTAACATGTAGTATTTAACATTATCATTTTCTCTCTCTATGCTGACAACTTCTTACAGGGCCCAAAAGTGAGTCCGAATTTCTCCTAATGTGTGAGTGATCGTGACCCAAGTTTAACAGTCATTTTTGGAGGTTTGTGCTTAATTGATTGGGAAAACACCTCAACCTCAGTATTGCAGATCATCTAGAGACGGATGGCATGACGGAACATGTCAATCAAGTGATAGAGGATATGCTAAGAGCATATTTTAACAAACATGAATCTGATTGGGAATATTATCTCCCTATTTTGGAGTTTGCTTACACTAGTGCAAAGTATGTTACGATTAGATTTAGCCCTTTCGTGCTTATGCATGGTTTTCAAACTAGATCACCACTTATGGTGGGATTAACTATTGAAAAGCTTCAACAGGTGAATGAATTTCTCCGATATTATATGGATATGCTAAAAATTGCTCGTCAAAATGTTTGACAAGTAGAAGATAAATATAAAAAGTATGTTGATGAGAAACGTTGGCAAGTAGCCTTCATGGAAGGAGAAGAGGTATTTTAATGTGTGCCTGAATATTCAAAAAGTCTAAAAATTGGTCCAACACCTAAATTATCTCCTAGATATTGTGGGCCTTTTAAGATACTCATGCAAGTTGGAGATATGGCTTACAAACTTTCTTTACATGCACACTCTCATATTCATTTGCTTTTTCATGTAAGTCCTTCACGTAAATGCTTGCATAGGGATGATAATGTCATTTGACCAAAAAGAATTTGTTGATTTCATTGAACCTCAAACCCAGCCGCATGAAGCGGAGCACAATTTAGATTAGTACTTGTCATTGTATGCATCGTCAAGCACTAGTTAATTGGAAAGACCAATCTGAAAGAAGGTGCCACTTGGGAAAACACTAGTGTTTTAAGAACAAATATCCCACTTTTGTTTTCAAGGACAAAAACACTACTCCATGGGGGGAGTAATGTGAGATCAAGGGCCAGTGTGAAGCTAGCTCAAGGGTTGCCTATTTATTGGCATATGGATGGGTGGAGATCTAGGCGTCACTACCCTATGCCTTAAAGAGAAGGGAAGGAATATTGCAAGGGAGGTGGAAGTTCATAATTCTATTGGGCTATTTGCAGGACTAAGTCACACAACACGGTAACTTTCTTTGGATACTTTGCTGAAAATGGTGGCCAATGTGGTCTTCTTATAATCCCTTTGGGTAGATCATTTACTTACATGGTGTCTCCTCCATGCATATATACTACATCTACATTTTGTGCTTGGATTGAGCAACGTGGTTCAAAATTTTATTCACCAAGATTCTCTCAGCAAGGTTGAACTGTTTCAAGCATTGAAAGAGAAAAAAAATCATTTAAATGGTGCAAACAAGGTTTCATTTTGGTGTAAACCTAGTTATTGGGTTTGTATTTAGGTGACCTATTATACAATATGTCTAAAGCAACATTAACTTAAAATCTTGCCTTGTATTAATTTTGCATATTGGAATGTGTTTTGTAATTAGTGAAAAAACAAATTATGCTACAAGGAGAATTATACTTAAGAGTTTCTTTGTGCTTAATGTTTGCTTCTATTAGAAATCTTGTCAAAGGTTTTAATGCGATGCAAACACATATGCAAATATGTTTGTCCTACCATATGTATTATATCCTTAAAAATTAACCATTGAGAGCTTTTGTTATTTGATATTCTAATTGTGATCTAGTTTTCTTAACACTTCATGTGTGCTATTAAGGTTGTACAACTAGTTTATGTTGGTGATAATATTGTTTTGTGTTGATTGGATATAGAGAATAATATTGTAGATTGGGAGGCACACATTCAAATCTCTTCAAGCAAATTTTTACAGTCAGTCCCTAAATTTCATGAAGCATTGATGTCTCTGGCTAAAGTAGACAATCCAACAGTGTGCTCTACGAATATCAATGACAATTTTGGTGGAGGCAGTTTTGGTGTTCGATCCATGAATTCTAGAGATTATTATTAAGTATGGACATAGAGTGATTGACCAGGTATTAATTGATGGAGGGGCAAGAGTTAAAATTTCTCTTTTGCACCTCTGTGAGAAATAAAATGGATGCAGTGGGAGCCAACCCTTTTGCTTTTGTGAATGGTGATGAAAGGTGAGTTCGTCCATTGGGGTTATTGAAAGGGATTGTGATAGATGTTTCCAACATCTCTTTTGTCATTTCATTTGTGGTCCTAAATTTAGATTTCTCTCGAGACTACATCTTTTGTTTGTGAGACCATGGCTATTACAAGCCAAAGTGAGCCATGATTGGGAAACTAATTAGATGGGAATTTGATGCGGTTAGAAGACAATTCAATTTTCTTTGGGAGAATGGACACACATACATTTTGTAGTTTGGCTTGCGACTACGGAGACAATTAACATGCTCGATGGAATGAATGATGAGGATTCTCAATTCGTTGGTCAAAATGATGATATTGTCTCTCTATGTTCAGTAGACTTGTCCTTCTGGGTGAGGCAAAGGTATTGGAAGCAAAATAGGTTTTTTAGAGATCAAAGGATTTTTTAATGAATGTTCAAATGCCTTGAGAGGAGGTGAAATTCAAGGAGGCCCTCTTACAAGAAAAAGCATTTGAGAAAGTAAGATGGTTTCGGTGTTAGAAGAAGCTCTTCAGACGGTCTATTTGGATGCAAAGAAGCTTGCCAAACTAATGGAGCTTAGCACATCATTGGATGAGTTGTTTCAACAACAACTAATTACTTTGTTACAAAAATCTACAAATGTGTTTGCATGGGACTACTCAGGTATGAAGGATCTAGATCCAAAGTTGTACCGACAGTAGCAATAATACATGAATCCGCATCTAGCTAAGCATGTGAAAGATGAGCTGGATAGATTTTTGTGAGTGGGTTTCACTGCACCAATTGATAATCTAGAATGGGTGACCCCAATTGTGATTATCTTAAAGAAGAATAAGAAATCACGGAGTGTGTTGATTACCAAAAATTGAATAAAGTCACCGTATTTGACCCATATCGTATTTTGTATTTGGATTCCATTTTTGATGATGTGTAGCTAGGCATGAAGTATACTCCTTTTTGGATGGATTCAATGGTTATAATCAAATTTGCATGGCAAACAAGGATTAGGCAAAAACAACATCTATTATAGCGTGGGGAGTGTTTGTTTGCATGGTGATATAGTTTGGATTGAAGGACCCTCCAATTTCACTTTAGAGAGCAATGCATGAGATTTTTGGATCTTACTAGATTGATTTCATGCAGGTGTTCTTGGATGACTTGTCAATATTCGTTACAAAAGATTAGCATTTGAGTCATTTGCAAATGTGTGTGCAACAATACAGAGAGGTGAATTTTAATCCGAATTCCCTTAAGTTTAGGAAGCTCATGCAAGTGTTGCAAGCGATTATTTTGAGGTGGATTTTCTAGTGGCTAAGGTGTAGCAAGCAAGGTTCTGGTGGCTGTTAGTGAAGAGAGATGCACAAGATTATGCTTTGCAATGGTATGTGTGTCAGAGAGTTGGCCAACTACTAACTAGCCTTGAAGAGGCATCGACTCCCCCTCCACCCGGTGTTATCTTTGGAGCCTTCTAGAAATGGGGCTTGGATTTTATCTATCCAATAAATATTGTGGCATCCAGAACTAGGAATACATATATTCTGATGTCCACACATTATTGTACAAAGTGGGTAGAAGCATGGGCCTTACCTAGTAATACATTAAAAATAGTGGCATGTTGTTTGTACAAGGATCTATTCACAAGTGCCCAATTTAATTATTGAGTGACTTGGGTACTCATTTCTTGAATAAGGTAACTCGTGCAATCATGCAATTTTAATTGGTGTTGCACAAGAAGTCTTCTCCGTACTACTACCCACAAGCAAATGGATCTTGACAAATTTATTGGTCAATTTGCATTGGAAAGATTGGGATGAGAAGCTCTCAATTTGCACTGTGGACCTATCGAATGACATTTAAAGTGGCAATAGGATTAACACCATTCAATTTAGATTTTGGGATGGAAGCTATTAACCCAATTGAGAAAGTGGTGCCGAGTATCCAAATGATTGTGACAGATAGATTGCTTTGAAAGATTATTTAGCCTATCGAGTGGATGTTCTGGCTACTTTGTGGCTAATTTGGAAGAAATTAGGCTATGGGCATTTTACGTGGGCAAGGAATTGCAATTTTGATTGAAAGTTTGAGTCAACAAACAAGCTCGGAAAAGAGTGTTGAAGATGGGAGATTTGGTCATGGCATTTAAAACCAAGATGCAAAAACTTCCAGGAAAGTGAAAATTGAGATGGTATTGTTCATTTTGGAATTTTGGAATTGTAGGTTTGAATGTATTTCAGTTTGTGGATTTGCTAAAAAAATGTTCTTCTAGTTCCAATGAATGGATTCAGATTGTAGAAAAATCACACGACAAAAAAATTGATATGTCCCTTTCCGATTCAAATAGATTTCGAGACATTGATGATGATGGTTATACAAAGCAGTTAATGCCAATTATTCCATTGGAGGATTGGGAGGCAAATCAAGGCATACAAAGTCGAGGTTTAACTTGGGGTTCCTATTTGTGTTGCTACTTTTCACCCTTGATACTTCACACACTATTGTGTTCTCTACATTCAAGATTGCTATTGCTATTGCCATCTGTCTCTTGCCTTCACACTAGGGTTTTGTCTTTGCATCATCGTAGAGACCAATATAACTCTTGCAAAGCTAAGACCTTTGCAAAATGTTTATACTATTGAGGTAGCATAGTGACTAGGATTGCTGCAATTCTTCAGACTTGATTGGGAGAATATTGAAGTACATCCAAGGACTTGCTCAGTGATCAAGGATCTCACAAACCATGAGATTGTCTATGTGGATGAACATCCTTGTCTGTTCCAAGCAGTGGTTGCATGCAAGTACATGCACCTGCCGATACAATGAGTAACAGAACCCATAGTTAGTGCAACGAAACAAAAAATGGAGGATAGATTTGGCACCTTGTCTAGTAACGAGTATCATGTTACTGGCTGTGAGTCGGCCATATTGCTACAAAGGGATCATGGAAGCAGTTTTGTGCATGGCAAAGACGTTTAACATTTTGTAGCAGGTATATGCTATGATCCTCACAATCAAGGTTTAACCAGTGAATTGGGCAAGCATTTTTTTTTATAAAGTCAGAGCTAAAGGTAGGCGCATTGATTTAGCGTCATTAGGGCCATCATAGGTAGTGACCAAGATTGGGCAGCTTTTGTCTATCGTGTTTCTTATGGATTTGGAGAGAAAGTGTTAGAAGCTGGACACACCCCACGGGAACTGACTATTCGGAAGATTATCATTTTCTGTAATTATTCATTTATTGAGGAAACCTGATTTTTCACCTTGTAAATATTGGGACTTACAGAAGTTTCCAGATTGTATCCCAGTTTTGATAGTTAGATGGAGTAGATGGTTGATTTGGAACTTTAGGGTTTGAGAATTGTAAGGTATATATACCACTTTTTGACCTTTTGTCATTTAAAAAAAAAGTTTTGAAGTCTGTGAGTGAGCGTACTGTGTACGAGAGAGAGTGTGAGCTTCATCTTGACCCTACGTGTGCACCAGTGGTCGGAATCAAGTGCAGAGAAGTGCAGCGTATTGCCCCCGACGAGAGCTACGCGCCGATACCTACATTGCGCGCGTACGGTCTGGTTTTGCGAGCTCCTTCTACGAGCTTCATTTGGTGATTTGGTGAGCATACGTTGTTTGATTTTGCATTGCAGCATATCCACGCGTTCACATTGAGTAGAGCTACACGTTAGGCACTTTAGATTTTGGAAACGAAGACCTGCAAATTTCGGCAAGACATCCTACGTGATTTTGCACGGGGTGTTTTGGGTTGGGGTTTTGGTTCATAGACCTTAGGGAGAGCGACCTATTGGTGTTAGTAGGGTCTCCTTCAAGTTCTATGGTGTTTTGAGATTGTTTGATGGGTGTTCGGCTCTAGAAAGCCTTGTAGGAAGTTTCCTCTTATGCACTCTTGAAGGCTGTGACTTAGACAATTGGTAGAGACCTCTATAGGAATTAGTTAGGAGTCGGTCGAGTGTAGGTTGACACCTTATGCTTGCTTCCACGTGCCTGCGGGTCGAGCTTCGTCCTTAGCTGACATTATATGCTAGGTGAGTTCTCTCGCTGTGCTAACGTCTGTCGCGGCGTATCCGTCCAACATTGGCGCCGCTGCCGGGGATGAAAACCTTAGGTAGGTGACCGAGACTAGTCCTTGAGGATACGGATTTTTGGCTTGCCAAGAGTCTCGTTTTACATTTAGATAGGATCAGAGGGTGGAGGACTCTCTAGGTCTTAGAGAGAGTCTAGGAAGCGTGTGTCTGGCCTAGATCCTTTGACTTAGGTAGATTTAGGTAGACTAAGATAGTTTTAGGTGTTAGTTGAGTTCTTGAGTAGGAGTTGGAGTGGTAGAAGCGGTGAGAGGAGAGCTTGAGAGTCCGCAGAGGCTAGAAAGCAACCAAAACACCATTATCACCATTTCACATGATGAGTAGGAGTAGAGTAAGTAGGACATCATGATTCAGGATCTAGAGCACTTCATGCATGTATACTTGCTTGGTAAATTCATCACAAGTTTGTAAAAGACGCAAAAGTGTGTTTGAAAGCCTAAGTGAAGTCCAAAAGTTACTGTGAGTGTTTTTGATAGAGCTGCAGAGCATCAGGAGCATTTCTGTCAGGAAAAAAATTAATTTCAAGCCAGGAGACATCCTACGCGTAGGATGTCTACAGGCTAATCTGGTGGGAATTTTGGGATTTTGAGTTGACCAGTGTGTTCAGAAGGTGGGGTTTATCCTATTTTCAATTGGAAAGTGGAAATTTGACCATATCTTGACAGGATAAGGCCAAGTAGACTGAAATTGCCAGACATCCTACCCAAATTGTGCCAAAGCATTATTTTAAGACCAAAACCATATGATGGCTGTATGAGCATGATTTGCATCATATATTGAGTGACTGAGAGGGGTTTCACCTCATTTGGGTGAGAAAATTGGGTTCAAAACAGACTTTAGTACTTTTGAATGAAAAAGGCAAGAACAGCTAAAATTGACGACTTTTGAAATCCAAACCAAAATCTAAGCATACCACTGGGTTGCTGACATCAAGGGAAAGCTGTGGGTCAAGTCTGGGGTCAAACAGGCCAAAAAGACATCCTACGCATAGGATGTCTTCTGTGTGATTTTACACTCCAAACCTAATTTTGAGCATACCAAAGTGATCAACAACTCAAGGGGAGCCTGTGTTTTGAATTTGAAGCCATTCTGATGAAAAAGACATCCTACGCGTAGGATGTCTAAAGCAAGAAATTGAAGCTATATACTAACAGTGGGCATAGCAAGGTGTTGTATAGCCCGAGGTAAGCCCCCTAGTCAATTTTGGCCCAAATTGGAGTTGATTAGTCTGATCAAGATCAACAACAGGCTGTCGGAACAGATTTCTGACCCATTGATCAGCTTATAGGTGTCCAAATCAAAAAGTAAAAACAGCTGTGGGCTCAGCACATCAAGGGGAATCCATAGTGCAAAAATCCAGGCAAAACAAAGCAGAAGACATCCTACGCGTAGGATGTCTATTGGGGCCTATTGAAGAGAAAATTTGACTGGGCTTAGACAATGAGATTCCATTTGGCTTAAGGGTTCCAGAACTTCTTTCAGAAGTGAATTTGGACCTTGTTTGTCCATTTGACGGAGCAAAGACTGAATTCAGACTTTTTCACGTAAATTGAGTAACATCCGAGGGAAGTACAGTTCCAGATTAGCAGACCTAATCCAGAGCATCAGCAGTGTATAAAACACAGTAGTGGTTGAGATTAACTCTCCAATTATACCAATCATTACTAAGACAATCTCTAGCAGCTAAATGCTTTGATTCGATTGCCGAAATTAAACGCTTGTGTACATGTATATTCAACAGCAAAGCAAGAAGTTGTGCGGAGACTGATCCTTTGCCAGGTGAGTGGTTGGATTTGTGATAAATTGCCTTGATAAGTTTGATGAATTTAAGATCAGGAAGATACATTTTTAGAGACCAGAAGGTGGCAGGTGACCAAGGTAGCTTAGTGTCCACAGAGGAGAGTGTAACTCAGGCAAGGCTAGATCCACTAGCACCGATTATTGAGGAAGGTAGTGATACTGAAACCTCATCAAACAAATCTTTCTTCATGATGGGTAGTCAACAGCCAGGAGGTTTCACATATGACGGACCAATGCCAGGAGGAAGCACCTCCCTAAATCCTTTGAATGATTCCAAGCTCACTATGATCTTCTTAGATGGAACAAACTCGAGGGGAGCCCTAGTCTATTCTGACTATTGAGGACGCAAGTGCATTTGTATCGAAGATAGGCCGGCTCAGAGATTGGAGATAATTCGAGTCTATGATGATGGAGATAGATTCCGAGACGAAAAGGGGGACCACTATCTGATAGTTAGTAACCCTGAAGATTACAACAGATATGGAGATAACGGGACGAAAGGGAAAATGGTTTCAGAAGCTCAAGAACCGCCACCAAACATTGATCGGCCCGGAGCTATTTTTATGTATGATAAGAAAACAACCAGGGTTCCAACTTATAATGAGGACGTGGGAATCTACAAGCATGAGAGTGAGGGTATAGTCGCTTACTTTCGCAGCAAAGAACCATACTTAAACGAATTAAGCAAAGACAAGGTTCTTTACTTATTCTCTTATGAAACTGCATTAGGGAAGGGTATAGTTTTTGTTGATAGATACGGGTGAGAATACCAACGTATTCTCCCAAAGGAGGTAGAAAGGGTGACAGGTCCAGGAGCATCAACATATGCCCCAGAGGAAGTGCCAAGAGCCACCTACACCCCGAGCAAGTCAACAAATCCCTTTTCTAAAGAGTATGACGCTACCTCACATTCTATCCGACCGCAGACATTCAACAATCAAAATCAACCAGCAAACCAACCATCATTGTAGGCATGGATTCGATAGAGTGCAACAATGGAGCAAGACCAAAACCAAGATGGTTATCAAGCCGTACGAGGGCTAAGGGATTTGCAAGAACCACCACTCTATTCAAGGTATCAAGGAGAGAGTAATCCAAAGACTCAAGGGTCAACAGAGCCTGGAGGGCCACCCATAGAACGAGTTCAAAGAGATGAACCATCTCTGGCGAGAACTGTTAGAAATTATGGCTTAGGAGCACCACTGGGAGAGGAACCAGCCTACTACAAAAGACCTGAGGAGGTATATTGATTAGGACGTGGAGATCCAATGAGGAGGTTTGTAGACCATCGTAGAATTAGACCTTCTCAAGTGCAAAAATGGGTAAACAAGAAATACACAGGAAACAGAGACCAAGAGATCATGTAGCAGCCTTTGTGCGTGTAATTAGAGCTGAAGAGGTGTTAGACTTCCCTACCCAATTTGCAGGGTTTGGACTAACCCTAGAGGATGACGCTGCAGCAGCTTGTAGAAGAAGTGCTAAAAAAGATTAACTTGTACGCCAAACCCTAGGCTAAATAGCCCAAGTGGTGTGCTATTGAACAAAAATGGACAAACCATGGGATAGAGGAATGTTATTATAACAAAGGATATATGAGAGAGAGACCTTACGCTCCCCAAGCTCAGGTAGCTTCGCCTCAAGTTCCACCGATGCCTAGGTATCAAGCAGGCAACCTACCAGGACCTGTAGGTGTAGAAAGACCACAACCGGTGTTGGGGCAACAACCACCCCTACCAGGATTACGACCAGTCGGTATAAGATACATACCAACCATAACCAAATCAGAGGATACGGCTTTGGTACCTATGCATGCATATTATGAAGATCCCAACGGATATGCGGTAAACTCTGTCTATTATCCACCGGAAGAACCCTCGACACCAGAACCATGGAGCATGCTAGGAAGTACAGGACCACCAACAACTGCACATGCAGCAGGAGAAGGAAGATATAGCTTAGATGAACGAACATTGTTATTCATAGCCAACGGAGGCATGGGCGGACAGAGACATGCATACCAAGAAAGAGGAGCTCAAGGAGCACCTCAACAACCCAAGGGACCCTGCTACAAGTGTGGTGGAAACCATTGGCTAAGAGATTGTCCTCATGATGAAATCATTAGAGTCAACGCATATTGCACCGAGTGTGGAGTTACTCATCTGATTCCCGATTGTCGTAAAAACCCGAGCAAAGGAGCAAAAACTACCTTGAACATGCTAGAAGCAGTACCTTCCAGTGGAGGGTCAGAAAATGAAACAATCATATCTATTCAGGCGGTGACACGAGCCCAAGCTCAAAGAATGACGAACGAACCCATAGTTGAAGAGCCAAAAACCGATGCCCAAAGTTCAGAAACGAAAAATCAGAGAAGCACGTGGAAAGCTAGAAAGGAGCGTATGAAAGCTAGGAAAGAACGAGAGCAAACAACTCTATCCGAGGAGTTAAAACATACAAATGATAGAGTAGAGCGGTTAGAGGATCTAGCTAGCTTAAGCTCACACACCACGACAACCATAGCACCCAAGGAAATAGCAGATCCCAAAAGTGCAGGATCAGGAGGATCTGTACGGGAGACAAGGTAAATGAGCAGTTGGATGCGCTTCTAAAAGCTTATGAAGCCAGACTCAAAAAGAACCAAACCCAAGAGCAAAGATGGATGACTTATCCATATGCGGAAATAGAAAAACAAAGGTTGGAAATGTGTAAAAAGATGATTGAAATAGCCAAATCATTGATGGAAGACCCGCTGGGTAAACCTGCAAATTTGCATGAAGCACCAGCTCCAACCCCTATCCAACCAAATTTAGAGGAACAAGTAGAAACAAAGGAAAGACTCACTAACGCCTATGGGTCCAGAGGAGAGCCTATCATAGTGCCAAATACAACAGATGAGGCAAGTGACGGGTTCCAGCCTAAAACATTGACAGAAATGGGTAAGGACTGTAACGGTCTAGATGATCTGTGGAAGCAAATCCGTGAGGCCAACGAGGCTAATAGGATGAGTAACCACATGAATAGCACGAGAAAATAGAAGAATGTGATCTTACCTCCTATTGAAGAATTTGAAGCAAGGTCACAAATGAACTTTGAGATACATTCACAAGGGGGAGACCAGGGATCACCAGGGATCAATTAGTTCGGGGCACAGCCAACCAGACTCACTGAAAACTTTACCCTCTTACCTGGGAGAGTATGAAGCCAAGTCCGAAGTGAGAGCAATCCGAAGTGAGAGCAATCACAAGGGTTGATTGAGTTATTGTCCACCCCGGTGGCATGCACAATCACATTAGCCGAACTCCTCAGGTTACGACCAAACATGTGGACCACAGTAGGTAAATGCCTAGAAAAAAGGGGGGGAAAGACCCCACCTTGAAGCTACAGGAAGGGATCCGAGAGTTGGACATGCCTCAACTAAACACTAGGCCAGTACCATTAAACAAGGTTGGAGATTATTACGAGGGAGAAGATGGAAACACCACGCTACCAATAGAATTCGAAGGAGTAGTTTCCAAAGCTATTCTTGACAGTGGAGCGGGAGTTGCTATCGCCACCAAGGAAATTTGGAAAAAGTGGGGAAAACCAGCTTTAAGAGCTACCAGAATGAAATTGCAATTGGCAGATGGGTTCATGGAGAAGCCTCTAGGACTCTTAGAAAAGGTGATTGTCACTTCGTGTGGAATCGAGTATGAGCATACATTTGCGATAGTCGATTTTGACAAAAAGAACAATTATGAGATTATCTTGGGAAGACCATTCATGCGATAATTGAAGATGGCCCAAGATTGGGGTTATGACCACATATACCTCAGACATGGCGAGACAACAACTAAAATACACCTAAAAGACCATAGTTACAAAGATGTGAACCAAACACCTGTGGAAGAGTTTGATTCAGCTACAATAGCAGGATCGAAACTCACAGCATGGTTAGGGCAACAAAAAGAGCTATGGATGTGCGGAGCTTCACATTGTGGAAGCTTAAGAAGGGAGGAATGCGTCTTAGAAAGAGCGATTGAGGACAAGGAGTATATTCCAAAACCTTTCCCTGAAGATGCCTTGGAACCTCTACAATGGGAACACATACTAGCACATTGGATGTATGTACCCTTACAGATAGTCCAACAACAAAATTTTGCGATAAGGATGGCTATGATGTTCTACCCTACTACATGGTAAGCATTATACCCGGAGAGGATGAGACGATAGAACCACCAGAACAAGAAGAGTTTTATAACTCCTCTGAACATCTGGAAGTAAATGATGATGCAGATAATGAGTGTTCAGACACCTCAAGTGAGCGTGAAAGGGAAACAGAGAATAGCAAGTTTTATGATTTTGCTACTCAGCACCCTAGATGCCAGGAGCGCTATAGGAGGAAACGAGCAGGAAACAAAGCGAGAAAGAACCTGATGCCCAGGATAAAAGGTAAAACTCACTATTTGATGCTTGTAAAAGCAGAGGATTGTGTAAAAGATCACATATCAGGAAGATTCTCAAAAGATCGCAGGGAAAGAACGCGAGAGGAAATAAAACAGGTAAATGAAAATCTAAAACAGAAACAAAATCACAAAAATCTCAAAAATAAAAAAAAGAAACAACAAAAGAACAAGAGTGGACCAAACTGGAGCGTAAACAGAAATACGAAGAACTGAAACGGTCTTTACGTGAGATATGGATTATTGAGGAAGATAGTGATGGTAAAGGGGAGTCAGAGAAAGGAAACATGAATGCACCATCATACTATCGGAAATTTACCATCCAGGACAGAAAAATCATCATGATACCACCAATCAGGGAAAGAACTAACCAAGAATCTTACGATGGGCCAGAAAATGCAAAAAAGATAGACCTCGCGGAACCAGGTGAAAAGCCTCAGCCGGTCTATATAGCAAATGATTTAGAGCCCAAAGAAGAAGAACGGCTAACATAACTTCTCAAGAAATATAAAGATATGTTTGCATGGTCCTATAAAGACCTCAAAGGATTTGATCCATCGATATGCCAACATACAATTCCTTTGAAATCGGATGCAAAACCTAGCAAACAACGTCCTTATACATACAATGATACATTTGCTAAACGAATCAAAGAAGAGATTGATAAGCTGATGGAAGCCGAATTCATTTATGAAATTGAACATACAGATTGGGTGTCACCCATTGTGGTAGTTCCCAAAAAGAACGGAAAACTGAGAGTGTGTGTAAACCTCAAAAAGGTAAATGCAGCCACCATAAGGGATAATTATCCCTTGCCAATCACTGAACATGTACTTGAGCGGGTGGCTGGAAAACGGGCTTATTCCTTTCTGGATGGGTTTTCAGGATACAACCAGCTGGCAATTGGAAGGGAGGATCAACACAAAACAACGTTTGCCACAGAATGGGGAATTTATGCGTATCGAGTTATGCCGTTTGGCTTAACTAATGCCCCAGCTACCTTCCAAAGGTTAATGACGCACGCGTTCAAAGAATACCTGAGAATGTTCTTAGAAATTTACATGGATGATCTTTATGTACACTCTCTTCTACGAGAGGAACATATTGACCATTTGCAAAAGGTATTTGAAAAATGCAGGACATATCGAATCTGTCTTAACCCGGAAAATTGTATATTTATGGTTAAGCAAGGCCGCATCTTAGGACACATTGTCTCAAGAAATGGCATAACCACTGACCTACACAAAGTCAAAGTCATAGTAGACCTACCTAAGCCTACTAATGCTAAACAAGTGCAATCCTTCATGGGACACTGCGAATATTATCGAAGATTCATATACATGTATGCGGTCATCGTACAACCTTTGTATCGTTTGCTCGTCAATTTTGATTGGACCGAGGAGTGTGAAACTTCATTCCAAAAGCTAAAAGAAAACCTTATATCAGCACCTGTACTTAAAGTACTGGATTGGGAAAAGATATTCCATGTTCACATTGATGCTTCTGCATATGCAATTGGGAGTATTCTGGCTCAACTTGGAGACGGAACAATGGATTTTCTAGTTTTTTATGCAAGCCGACAGTTAAACAATGCGGAAAAGAACTACACAACCACCGAACGAGAAGGGTTAGGAATGATTTAGTAAATAAACCATGTAATACAAGGAGAATTGTACGCTGGTTTATTATATTGCTAGAGTTTGATTTCACAGTGGTGGTCAAAAAGGGTAAAAACCATCTACGAGCAGACCATCTTTCAAGGATACACAACGGGGAAGCTCCTGAAGGAGTCGATGATGACATACCAGATGCTTATCTTTTCAATGTTGAAATGATACCCAAATGGTCTCAGGAAATTGTCAGCATTCTTTCCTTTGAAGTAGGTTTGATAATATGAAATACATATCCAAACAACAAACAATTCGACAAACAAAAAACTTCTAGTTGATAGCAGGACAACTGTATCATCTAGGATCAGACCAAATCCTACGATTATGTATAAATCCGGAAGAATTCGAGTGCTACCTTGAAGAAGCACATGTCTAGGATTGTGCATTTCATTGTTCAACAGTGAAAACACACCAGAGACTGAAACAATGAGGGGTTTATTGGCCAACTATGTATGCGGACACACATTCTTATGTTACCAATTGTACTATATGTAGTGCCAAACGACCAATGGATCACGCGAACATTGTTTCAGGTAAACATTGCACCTGCATGGATTCAATAATTCATTGATTTCTTAACCACCAGGACGTTTCCTAAGAACATCACAAGAGCACGAAAAAGGGCTATAGCGCTGGAAGCTCGCGACTTTCAGATAATTGGGAACCAACTCTATAAGCGAGGAAAGGACAATCAACTTAGAATCTGTGCAAGTGAAAGCCAATACTTGCTGATTCTAGAACATGCACATAGCGGAGTAAGTGGAGGCCATTTTTCAGGCGATAAGACGGAAAAAATTGTCTTAACCGCAAGAATTTGGTGGCCTACATTGCATATGGATGCTGAAGAGTTTGTAAAGATTTGTGACGCATGTCAGCGAAACAAGGTGCCTCTAAAGAGAGATGAGATGCCACTACGGCCAATGATGGGAGCAAGAGCATTTGCAAAATGGGGCATTGATTTTGTGGGACCTATCTCACCACCTGCATATCACACCCATACCCAATATATCATTGTGGCTACGGACTATCTCACAAAATGGGTGGAAGCCAAGGCAACACAAAAAGAAGATGCATGGATCACTGCACAATTTTTGTATGAGAATGTTTTTGTACGATACGGTTTACCAATAGAAATTGTCAGTGATCGTGGGACACATTTTCTTAATGAAGTCATTGAATATCTGCTAGAGGAATTCATGGTCATACATAGGAAATCTGCTCCATACCATCCACAGGCCAATGGACAAGCTTAAGCCACAAATAAAACACTATGCATGGTTCTCACTAAAATAGTGTCAGAGTCAAGAACAGATTGGGATCAACAGCTACACTCAACACTATGGGCATGCAGGGTAGCTTACAAAACATCGATAGGAACAACACCGTACAACATGGTGTTTGGCCTAAATGTTATACTACCCATAGAGTTTTTCCAACTCTACGAGTAGCGAAATGCTTAGAATGGACAGGGCATGAGCTCTTATCAAGAATAGATGATCTTGAAAAGCTAGACGAACTCCGCCTGAGAGCTGTAGCTTCAATCTATGCTCAAGAGAGAAGACAAAAAGAGTTTTTTGACAAGCATGTGCGCACTAAGGAGTTCAAAACAGGTGATTATGTACTTGTTTATACTTTGAAGCAACATGCCAAGAAACTTAAAAAGCGAGGGATGGGACCCTTTGTGATTATTGATCTATCACAAAGCAGAGCTGTCAAGCTTGCTACATTAGTAGGTGAAGAAATGCCGAACTGGATTAGTGGATGTCGACTGAAGAAATATCATTTACCACTCACACAGGATATGCTTCAACAAATTCATCAAAGAAAACAACGAATGAAGGAAAAACAGAGAGTACGAGAAGAAGCTCAAGCAGAAGCAAAAGAACGCATTGCAAAACGAAGACTTCTGCGACAACAACAACTAAGTGGAGCACCATTGCGAATGAATGCCATTCGACTAACGAAGTTGGATGAAGACACAGTGGAGCCAATAATTACAGTCAAACTGGGTAGCAATCAAGTTGAATCGACGGCATTGCTTGATTCTGGAGCTCAAGCAAATTTGATCTCTTACGGATTATACCAACAGCTCAAGTCCACAAGTCAATTTCATCCTACTCCTCAAGTGCTGGAAAGTGGTACATCACACTCGTTGAAAACATTGGGATGGACTATATTGCATGTTCAAATTCATCAATATATTTACCCACACAAATTTTATGTAGTCGAGGATGAAATCACACAACACCCAATGTTGTTGGGACAACCTTGGCAATGCAGTCAAAATTCAGCATGCACAAGAACAACAGGTGATAGCCTTTGCTCAACAATACCAGAACAATCAGCTGCCAGCAATGCAGTCACTGGCAAAAGAGCCAAAAGAAAGAATGCCACCAAAGAACAACATGATATCCAAGTCCAACAGACAGGTAAAAGCCAACCATGCTAACTACATACATACGAAGTCACCGACCGCAATGCAAAGTTCTAGGTTACCAAAACAAGGGAAACAAGTATGGATGCGGAAGGATAGAAATGACATGGCAGACAAACAACAATGCAACGAAAGAATTCAACCAAAGCAGATAGTTCAACCAAAAACCAAGGGCATAAAACAGATATGGATCCCAAAGAAAATGCTCAGCAATAACCCAAAGGTTACTCGCATTTGGATACCAAAACAAAAGCAAAAGGAACTCCCTTCAGTACAAGCAACAACGGAAGGCAGACAGCTACATTTGAAAAAGGACAACCGACTTATGTGGATGCCAATCCGCAACAAAACAGTGGCAATCAAGGAAGTAGCAAAACACCTACAAAAACCGGCAAAAACAAGCTACCAATGGACAGCAAAAGAAATACGGTCCACTGCCATTCCGGCCAAGCCAATCCTCTCCATAGAAACAACTACGGCTATATCAACAGTAGCAGCAAAGCGATTGCCTTTTGCAAAAAAGACAATTAAACAGAGAGCAGTAGAGTTACAACTGTTACTTTTGCAAAGAAAACAGGAAACCTCAACGGCGAATGCCAATAAGCATCTTGCTTATTCCCTTCTCTTGCACAACATTAATTTTTCCATGCATTGAAAGTGTATGCATAAATTAGGGCCACATTAATCGGCCAAGCATTAGCACAAATTTTTCAACCTATGCACGGCACATACTCCGAGGCGATACCTTGTCATCTGGGAGGACTCCCGCTAGGAGGGGGGGAGGCATTCTCAAATGCGCAACCAATAGCAGAAAGAGCAAAAAAGGGCATGATTTTTGACTATTTAAAGGTTGTTGTTTGATTGTGAAATTTTCTAAACTAACCCAATTATATATGCCCTTATACAGCATGTATCTATAGGTATATGGGACCAAACGCTAAATCAAGCCCCTAGGTGTGTGTATATAAGTAGAAATGACCATTTTTCGGGCAAAATATTGGTAAAACGGAGAAATCCGGCCATAAAAATTGCATGTGAGTGTAAATAATGTTTTGCGGTGATGTTTGTGATTTATTATGATTTTTGAGGATTTTTTGGGTTTGATTTTCTATTTTCCTTTTAATTTTGCTAATTTTCGGCAGAAAAACTTCAAAAATACAAAAAGCAGGTGAAAAACGGTCGTAATGAAAAACAAAAAATATGGGGATGATCAGTGACTATAGGACAACCAATGGTATAGTGGGGGTGCAATTATGAGACTGGAGCGGAAAGCGTGTTTTGGCTAGGTTTTGATCGAAATGCCAAATTTCTGGTAAACAGAGCAAATGGAGTCCAAATCAAGAAATTTTTGAGTCTAAACCGCATCTTGCAAGAAGTTGGGAGCACATGTCAAATTTCATGAAAAGTGGTTCGGGGACCTCCATTATAAGAAAATTTCACCTCATTTTTAGACATGAGAGGTAGGCTCACCACCTTGAGCTTTTCGCGCATGTTTGTCGTTTTGTCGCAAAAACTAGCGTAGGGTTCACACACAAAGCGGGCGGTAGAGACCTACAAGTAGAGGCGGCCACCTAACGGCTAACCCAAAAGCAACGAGACTTCATCGGCAGCTTACCCTAGCATAGGAGACCAGATTTGGATGTCCAAAGGCAGTAGAAAACCATCGGGGAAAACCCTAATTCCTAGAATCCCTCAAGAGGCCACCAAATGGAAAATCGGCGAAAGGGCGTCCAAATGCTACCAAATTTCATGGGTAGGAGCATCTCGACATGTCTATGTGGCCCACATGACCAAAAAGTGACCCGAAGCGACACTAAACTTCAGAAACGGCATTAGACACACAAAGCGTCAAATAGCTCTCGCGGCCAAACCGCATGCCTGTTTGCCACCAAACTTCACGAGCGGCTTTCCTAGACCATTAACAACCAAGTCCTATGGTGGTAGACCACCACAAATCATCGAAGATATGTAAACGCAACCATAGGTGCTTCTAGAGCGACAAATTGCCAAATGAAGCTCCGGTGAAGCCAAAGTCGACAAAAACCATACAAAAAGGATCCCCAAGGGATCGGGAAGCTATGGAGACCAACATCAAGAAATTTCATCGCCAGAAAGCACTCCAAAAGTCTGAAAACGGCTCGGAGGCTCTAAAGTCCACACAGGGAGTTACTTTCTATCCATTTAACTTTTTTGTTGAAATTAGGCTTAAAAGGGACTCGGGGGGACCAAGGGCAGGCACTAGTGGCACATTCCATGAAAAAATCATCAGGAGACATCCTACGCGTAGGATGTCTCAAGGGCATTTCTGGGTACAGATCCCAACATTTTTCATCACACACATTTTCTGAATGACCTTTACATGCTAGCCACCAAGTTTCATCACATTTGGACCAACATTGACCTCATATGCATGAGAAAACGCAAAGTTAGGGCATAGGGGAAATAATGGGCCATAGACCTACCAATATCTTGTCCAAATCACATGAAACTTGCACAACACATTCACATGCACATCACCAACCAATCTGTGTGGTCAGAAGCAAAAATTGGTGAAGTAGACATCCTACGCGTAGGATGTCTATTTAACATTTTTGGCATGCAGAGGATGTTTGTCCATTCCGGATCCAATCACATCACCATCAAGAGCTCATATACCAATTTTGAAGCCATTCTAATCATTTTTGAACCCCAACACCTTCAAGATACACTTTTTTAGCCCAAAAACACTACACAGGCTCTTGCAAGCATCAATCCTTGTCCAAATCCAAATCCAAGAGCATAGCCATGTTCCATAGGCCAAGGATTACCCACAGAACAAATCCCATGCCATTTTGATGAAAAAGACATCCTACGCGTAGGATGTCTCCAGCATAATTTAGACCTTCTGTGCAAAGAGTGACATCATGGGAGCCAATACCATGGTGCAATGAGCCCATATACCAATTTTCAACCCATTTGGACATCACTTGCTACCTGTTATGGACTTTCTACCCAATTTGTGACCTAAAGCCTGAATCAGCCCAAAAAATCCACTTTTTGATATCCAAATCCATATCCAAGCATATAGCCATGTTCCATAGGCCAAGGACTACCAGCATGTCAAATATCACCCAATTCTGATGAAAAAGACATCCTATGCGTAGGATGTCTAAATGGAAATTTTTGGCCAGAATTGCACTGTGAGCACATGCACAGCTTCACAAGTTCCTTTTAAGCTTTATTTTCAATTTTCAAGTCATTTGGATAGTTAAAACTCAGTTTCTCAGCTAATATGAAAAAAAAAACGCTAACTTCAGACTACTGAGTGCAACAGGATCTATGACAGCTGCAAAGTCACCGGCAAAGAAGAAAAGAATGACCATTAAGGATTACCTAGAAGAAGTGGAGCCCATAATCATACCAGAAGGAACACTAAAGCCCGCCAGCACATGGATCCAAGAAGATCTGCTAGAGTCCAACGACCTAAAGATCTACCAAGGAGTGTTCAAAGACACTGAAGGGAATGTGATCGAGCTACCAATGCTACCACGGGAACTCAATGAGTTCGTAAGAAGCAAGATGGCCGGGTAATTGGAGAAGATTGATCTCCACAACTATTTTAAAGCAGTGCCGGTAGGGGTTGACATAAAGAGAATCTGGGAGTTTGTGACGACCATCAAAGAAGATGGAGTGGCTAGAGTAACCGATCTGCAAGCCAGGCCAGAAACAGAAATAATCATCATTGAGCAAGTTGTAGCAGATGCACTAGACCTCTCCAACAAGGGGGATAGTGTAACTAAAAGAAGAGATGATGTTAAGGTGTACACTGAGAAGAAAGGTAACTACACTTTTGAAGATATTGCCAACCCAAAAATGGCAATCATGAGTCAGTTGTACAACCAATACTTCCATATGTGCACGAAGCGGCCACAAAAGTACAGAATGCTGCCAGGAGCAATTGCCACGACATTCACTTGGGCAATGATGAAGAGCACTCCAAAGATAATCAATTATGCAGCATATATACATGACAACCTAGTGAAGATGGGTAACAAGAAGCCAATATATATTGTGCCAGGAGAACTAATCACTAAGGTGATTTATGGGGCATTGCACGCAAAAGGAAGATGGCATGACCCCCCATCACAAAACGACTGGCTGAGGCTCAAAGAAGACAAAGAAGACGAGCCACAAAAAGCACCAAGGGTTGCCACAAGATTGAAAAGATGGCTAGAGCCTGTTCAAGAAGAGCAGCCAGAGCAAAAGAAGGGAAAGAAAGAATTTGCCCAAGTGCCGGCAAAAGAGACAAAGTCACAAAAAGCGGCAAGACTAGAGCGGCTGATGGAGAGCTTCAGAGCAGAAAGGGCCCTTAAAGGCGATTTGAGTGAACTCTGGAAGCCATCTCTAGAAGCAATGTCGGGATCATCCTGAAGGGTACAAAGGGACAGATTCAAAGATTATATTAAAAATTTTGAGATTCTTGATGTTGCATCAGAAAATATCCCGCATGTACCTTTTACAGAGGAGGAAGTGGAGCAGGTACGACAGAAACTGTTGGACGAGCAGGAGAGCCAAGAGAACCAAGAGAGAGAGAGAGGAAGACTAAGGCAGACCGAGATTTAAAGAAAAAACCTACATCTCCACCGCCCTCACCACTGCCCTCACCACCTCCTCACAGACCTCCACAAGAAGATAAAGAGGAGGAAGACAAACACGAGGGCCAGGAAGAGCCCAAGAGAGAACAAAGCGAGGAAAGGGAAGAGGTTAAACCCAAGAGTGAGGAGACAAAGCCAAATGAAGCATACAACACATTTCTGGACCTGCTAGCTGCAGGATACACAAAAGAAGAGGCTACCACAGTTGCATTCGACTTGGCAAGCACAGGGCCTAAGGAACAAATGCAAAGGATAAGGTTAGTAGAACTAAAAGAGACGGCCACAGATATAGTGGACCTGCACCCGCCCTCCAATGATTGGGATGAGGTGATGACGAAGTTAACTGGGTTAAGAGCGCAGTCCATTGCCTCAGAAAGTGAAAGGCAGCTCTCAAGGCCACTGAAGTGAAGATAAAGCTGGAAGTAGACTCTTTACAAGGACAAGGTCAAAGGCAGAAAGAGAGAGAAGCGGAGCTACAGGCCAGTCTAGCAAGGGCATTGCAAAGATGCCAGGAAATGGAAAAAGTCAATCAGGCAGCAGCCCAAAGAATGCAAGGAGTTGAAGAGGAATGTAAGCAACTCAGCAAATCATTGATAGATGCCGAGAGGGAAAGGGATAACCTGACCCTACAGCTGGCTGAGGAGTCTAAAGAAGTTGAAGCAATCGAAACACCAAAGAAAAGGCGGAGATAGATCAAGAAGCCAGCCAGGATGAGGTCCTTGAGCTCAAGGACCAGCTTAAAGTGAAAGATCAAACCATCCAGAGGCTATGGGCATCTCCTGCCACAGTCATAGCTACTGGCTTGACTCACATCACTACGGAAAGCCAAATTTATGAAGAACAGATGCAAGAACTTCAGAAGGAGATGACTCTAGAGAAAAAGCAACGATTGATGATGGCAGAAGGGTCAATTGTTATGCAGAAACGAATGGAAGAAGAACAAAAAGCCATGCAAGAGGAATTAGAAAGTATTAAAAGAAAGCTCGAGGAGGAGGAGAAGATAAACGCCGAGTTGAACGACCTCCTCGTGAATATGGGAGAAGAAGCTGAAACAGAAAAACAGAAACTCTTAAAGCAGATTGAGGAGCTGAGAGGACAGCAAGTCGGAGAGCAAGAAGGCACAAGGCCAACGTCCAATGAGGGCATAGATTTAGAAAATGTGGCAGATCCTGTGGACACACCTATGCAAGAGGAAATCCTAGAAGGATCCTCTCAAGAGCCACAAGATCTACATAGGAAGAGGAAGAAAAGCTGCGTAAGGCAATAGAGGTGGAGATCAGAGAGACGACTAAGGAAGCCTTGGAATGGGAGTAGAGGGTTTTCAAATCCATGACTATCCAGAAGATTGACGCCAGCAACCTCAGGCGCGAATGGCTTCAACCCTCTCTCCCATATCCTTTGCTGAAGTATGAAGCTGCCACCATCAATAAGAGGATTAGAGAAGAGCTTACAGTGTCCCTCTACAACGCAGACATCTCCCAACTAGAAGGGGTCAGTCTAATAGTTGACTCTCAGCCAAAATGGAGGAAGGCTTGGCTGACAAAGTACCCACAATACCTAATCCATTTGGTAGAGGCACCGAAAAACATCAGAGACAACCTCAGCTTTTGTCCTCTACCAAGGATCAAGACGTGGAAGGCCAAGGAGATATTACAAAGGAGCCAACCCACCTGGCTGAATTATCCTAAGCTGCCGAGCTTGAAGGTAGGTGAGAGAATAAGTGTCCAATACATGGTGAAAACCCTAAGGGCGCCATCAAATTGTTCACTGGCTCACCTGACCTTACGTGCATCATGATGAAGAAAATCTGCAAAACTCTTCTAGTAGTATTTGAGACATTCAAGCATGGCGACAGACAGTATCTTCTTCTTCCAAGATACTTACTGATGTGCCTATGATCTGTTTGGTTAGCATTCCAAGGAGGTGATACATGCGTTGTATCAAAGGATAATGTTTCTGCCATCCTATCACCTCCAGGCCTTTGAAGAAGCGTTCTACACCGGCTTCTTCACAATAAACAATGATATTTTCGTCCCAACAATGATGAATCTACATGCAAGATACGAATCATTGATCAAGATGCGCGAAACCATACGATGAAGAAGCAGCTCAGCGGCCATGTTGGGGACGACATGAGCAAGGAGGGGGGGGGGAGTGTTAGAAGCTGGACACACCCCACGAAAACTGACTACTCGGAAGATTATCATTTTCTGTAATTATTCATTTATTGAGGAACCTGATTTTTCACCCTGTGAATATTGGGACTTACAGAAGTTTCCAGATTGTATCCTAGTTTTGATAGTTAGATGGAGTAGATGGTTGATTTGGAACTTTAGGGTTTGAGAATTGTAAGGTATATATACCACTTTTTGAACTTAATGAAGGACCTTTTGTCATTTAAAAAAAAAGTTTTGAAGTCTGTGAGTGAGCGTACTATGTACGAGAGAGAGTGTCAGCTTCATCTTGACGCTACGTGTGCACCGGTGGTCGGAATCGAGTGCGGAGACGTGCAGCGTATTGCCCCCGACGAGAGCTACGTGCCGATACCTACATTGTGCGCGCATGGTCCGGTTTTGCGAGCTCCTTCTACGAGCTTCATCTGGTGATTTGGTGAGCATACGTTGTCTAATTTTGCATTGTAGCATATCCACGCGTTCACATTGAGTAGAGCTACACGTTAGGCACTTTAGATTTTGGAAACGAAGACCTGCAAATTTTGGCCAGACATCCTACGTGATTTTGCACGGGGTGTTTTGGGTTGGGGTTTTGGTTCATAGACCTTAGGGAGAGCGACCTATTGGTGTTAGTAGGGTCTCCTTCAAGTTCTGTGGTGTTTCGAGATTGTTTGATGGGTGTTCGGCTCTAGAAAGTGTTGTAGGAAGTTTCCTCTTATGCACTCTTGAAGGCTGTGACTTAGACAATTGGTAGAGACCTCTGTAGGAACTAGTTAGGAGTCGGTCGAGTGTAGGTTGACACCTTATGCTTGCTTCCACGCGCATGCGGGTCGAGCTTCGTCCTTAGTTGACATTATATGTTAGGTGAGTTCTCGCTGTGCTGACGTCTGTCGCAGCGTATCCGTCCAACAGAAAGATACCCCTTTTTCTATTCAATCTGGTTGCTTTAATAGAGTCGTGCATTTGCGTGTTAGCAGAGAAAGTGTTTACAGTGCTTTTGGTTGATGTGAGCAAATGAACTTAGAAGAACAAATAGTGCAGTAAGGTTCTCCCAAAAAGCCAAGGTGATGAAAGAGGCAAGTCCATCATCGAGATCCTATGTATCTCGGCAGTTGCCATGGGGCATGTGTCTATGGAAGAATCCCAAGGTCCTTTGTTGAATGGGCTTGATGTTCACTGCTTTGGACAAAGGAAAATGGCCCATGGTAGAGGATGTGGGAAAAATGCTACACTACTAGGGTCGTCCTCTTGGCTCTAGTCACTGAGTTAAAAAATACAAAGGAGGATCCCATTGGTAGTTGCACCTCAAGTTTTGATTGCAATTGGGGTGTGAAAGAGACGTTGAGCGAGTTGGAGAGTACTCAAATGGAGTCAATGGATGTCCTGAAGTGTCAAGACAAGGGTTTCGTAGGGGCAAGGCCCAAACCTAAGGACTAGGGCGTTCACGGACTACGGCCAGGGGCCGGGCTAGACAGTGTGGACAGGGGATCCGTTTAGGGAAAGGGGCTAGGAGGGAAAGGGGCTAGGGGCCCGCCTATATAATGGGGGGTTGGGAGGAGGATCCTATGGTCTAGGATCCCTAGTTCTTACGCTGGTATCAGAGCTCAGGGGGGAGAGCTATGGCGGAAGGGAACCTTGCATGGCTTCTTGCTCTCTTGCTCTCTTGCATGCCTCGCATGGGGGAGAAGGAGCAGCCGCCGCAGGAAGACTGCGCAGGCATGGCCGCTTAGCGGACGAGGTCGAAGGCCGATGGTTGAGAGCCGTGTGCAAGCACCCCTAGGAGGGGGAAGCGAGGCGAGGTCGGCCACCTCCAAAGCTCTTGCAAAGTGGCTCTACGGGTTCGCAGAAGGCGGGGGAGTCTTTTACATCACGGGGCCACAGGTCGTAGACCATTGCATGATCTAGCAACCATGAGGCTTCTTCTTGCGCAGTCGCTCGCCCGCTGCCATCGCTATTTTTCCTCCGTTTTCCACTTGGCGGGGCCGCTCACAGTCAAACGGTGGCTATTCTTCAAGGATTTCGATGGGCATTCACACCCCCCCATTCAAAAAGCTCCAAGACAAGCGGCACAACAAGCTTCGAACGCTGCACCTCGATGATGAGACACCATAGCCACCGCCAAGGGCGCCATGAGTTGCATAAATTTTTCTCAGTTGCATAATTTTTTTGTTTTCAAGTCTTTTTCCGGTTCTCATGCACGAACGCACCATCGAGGATAGTCGACATCAATAAGGCAACCAAGGATTGAGCGAGGGTCGGGGCGGCAAATTGAATGCAACAAACAAACCACGCAAAGATTTTGGAGCGAGAAACTTTCGATCATCATTTTCTCCCTCTCTTGTTTTGGATCTTGATATGCAAGTGAAACAGTCATGTTTTGACTAAAGATGATCGTAGCTCGGTCATGTCTTGCCTAATTGCAAAGTTTTAAAAGCTCAACATCTTGACTACGGTTCTGGATTTGACAATTGAGCAGAGAAGTTCTAGCCAAGATGATGTCGATGCTCGGTTTGAGGTTCATGGAAGCTCAACCATCCAGGCCATGTGGGGAGTGTTTCCACATGTTGGCAAGCATATAGTTGCATGCTACATGCCAGTGATCGACATAAAGATATGCATTTATTTATTTATTTCTTGTTGTTTGATAAATTCTTTCAAACATGCTGCATAGCTTTGTCATGCAACGACAATCAATGCATGATAAAACACACACGAGTGGGAGGTTGCATCTTGATACAAAGGCAAGTCAGGCAGGGCCTCTGATCTATATGATCAAGTTATTCGGCACGGCCCATCCGTAATTACCATTTTACAATGTTGTACAACAAGTTTTCTAGGACAAGGCTCCTAGGCAATCTGTCTCCATCAGTTACATTTCATGAGCACGGCTATTCATTTTGATATCTCCTCATTGTGTTACCTCGCGGAGGAGGAAAGCAGGCAACATAACTACATGAAGCATAGTGGCAAAACATTGTATTCACAGTTATGAGCTGACTCCAATATCGACTACCACCTATACCATCACATGAATTTTCATAATGCCAACTTGTCGAGCAAATGTTGCTTTGATCAAGCAGTGTTGGGCAATAGCTGATATGTGACTGCTTAGTTGTAGATGCTATCTCTCTTAGTATTGAGAAATCTCATAATTCTTAGCAAGTAGCCAAATTCGGCATGGCCAATTCGCTATGAAATTTTGACAAGGTCGATCCTCTCCGGCACTCCATAAGTCGTTAATGGAAGCAAGGCTTCTAGTTCGATTGCGTGCATTGAGATTTTTCCATCTGAATTATGCTATGAGCATACACACTTAGAGGAATTTTCCAGTTTTTCTGTGTGTTATCTCATTACATGCAAAGAGGATGTTTATGATATACGCGACAACTCTCTCTCACGCAGTATCTATGGCTATGAGCCATCTTCCAGCGAGTTTTTCCTTCGGAATTTCAAGACAACTGAGTACAACAGGATGACCATGTTAGACAATTTTAAGTTTTCCTTCTTTATCCCTGTTTCACATTTACTTCGGAGACTACTGTTTGCTATGCAAAGCAAAGTGATTTGACAATTTCACGTTAGGCATGGCTTCTCACACGTACCACGATATTGCCCATTGACTTGGAATCAAGACCATTGGCACGCAAGTTTGGGGAACTGGCAAAATAGGGAATATCACCTCACTGCATCCCTACCAGTCTAGACTGTGCAAGGCACTTATGGTGTTGGCTCTCACGTTTGAGGCCATCACTTTTGCCACGGGCTTAAAAGTCTGCATGCACGACATGCTAGCTAGGTGGATTTACTTCTACCACCTCATGAAATATGCTTCCGCTATAACACTAGACACTCTGTGCCCACGAAGCAAAGTGCCAATGCTAAGTCATCCTCATACAATCACGATCCCTGCAAGATAGGTAGGTTAGGATGTGTTTTGTGTTTTTTTGTTACCTCTCTCGATGAGAGAGTCATACCAGAAAATTGTGGCATGCTTATAGGATAAGCTGCAAGCCAGGCATAAGATACGCAAGAGCACACAGATTGGGTACACTCTAGTAACTTACGGAAAGTTCCTCAGCCCATCATGCTCTCTCTCTCTCTCTCTCTCTCTCTCTCTCTCTCTCTCTCTCTCAGTTCTCTCGCAGAATAATGAAAACTTTTTAAGAATCTTTCGATACATGTTTTGCTCGTGAGTCAAGCTGAGCCAAGATGCTCTAACTCTCAACTAGAAAGTGGCAAGATGCCATCCAAATTAGTTTTCATCGGTTCGTCGATTGAACACTAATTGCCATAAGGGCTATGAGCCTTTTGCAACCACTTGTATAGAATTGGTAACTCAATTTGTAACTCACTTGAGTACTTTAAAGGAGTAATCACAACTAAAAGGTGTCAAAAGACATAACCAATTTTTAGACTTTTGGAAGAGACTGGAAAAATGCAAGAAAACCTTGGCGCAACTATCCATGAAGTTGTGAGCCAGATTTCCAACTCGCGTGAGTATCTTGAAAAGCTCATAGCTAATGAGGGACATAATAGGGAGTGTCCTCATGTCAGACTTCTGAACATTTTGGAACCTACAAAACTACATGTTCACCCCTAATGAAGGATATATGCCAACATGCTTTGTCAGCACATCTACTAAGTCCTTGACTTATGAAACGATTGAATCGGTATCCAACTCCACCATGATAGGTGTTTAAAGTTGAAAACCTAAGAAAATTCTAGAAGAGGGAGGGAATCGCCTATTCAGAATGCTGTGTTTCAACGTATGCTCTTAGCAGATCTTTTAGCACTAGAAAAATACTTGTAAGCTGCCCATCCAACGTGGGATGAATAGCAGTAGTAAGAGTGAGGTACTTTCCCCTAACCACCTACAGACAGTCTTCCATGACTGACGATAAATGATGACTCAACTAGCAAGTATATACTCGATATGGAGATTCTATTCATAGTGTCCAAGCATTATATAATGGGGGGTTGGGCGGAGAATCTTAGTATGTAGCTCCTAGGTTCTTACACTGGTATCAGAGCTCAGGGAGGAGGAGTCATGGAGGAGGCGGAGGGTTGCATGAGGCATGCATGGTCTCTCTCTCTCTCTCTCTCTCTCTCTCTCTCTCTCTCTCTCTCTCGGCGGGCTTGGGCCGTGAAGGAATCTATGCAAGAGGAGCGGACGAGGAGCAGGTGACCATGTGAAGGGGCTTTTGTGTCAAGGAGTCCTATGGCAGGATTGACAGAGCTCAAGGGACGCAGGATTGACAGAGCGAGGCACCGTGTGCACGTACCCTTAGTCGAGGAATGGGGTTGCTTGCGACCTTCATCGAATGAGGAGTTCTCTCCCTCTTTCTATTCCCCATACCCCATGGAGTTTTTTTTGACACACGATCATCCCCTGGTTCTCGGCCTGTATTGAGCTCCATGGCGTGGGTCTTCTTCTGTGTAGATAAGATCGCCATCTCTGCGTTATGAGAAAATCGTTCACACTTGCTTTGGATGCCCTAGGGTGCCCAAGGGGCCACCCAAGGGACCCATCCTGTCATAATAATCAATATCTAATTCTCCTAAATGATTTTCTCATATTAAACTGATCATTTAATGTGGGGAAGTGCCAAGGGAGAAAAAGCTAGAATATTGGTTAAGCTAGCAGACCGGCCACAGTAGGGATCCAAAGGAGGGAAAATAGGGATCCAAAGGGGGGGCCATCTGCAAAAGAGCCATGTGAAACAATGGGCCAAAAAGACCCTAAGGTTCAGCCCATTAAGACTTCCAAAATGCTAAGGTTCCAAAATTCAAAGGTTGTGTCCAAAGGTCAACCCTAGGAAAAATTGGATGCTTTGTGTGTGCCCTAAAAGTCTTTGCACATCCCTACATGGGAGGGGGCGAGCCCCAAAGCTAGGGGATGAGAGAGAAAGCCACACACACACACACAGGCTCCCTTTACACAAAGGGAATGAGGGACACATGTCAGCTCCCTAGGCCAGATGCCCACAAGGTGTGCCCAGTTCCTATTGGAAGACCCTTGAAGTGGACCAATGAGAATTAAGCTAGAGTAAATCTAGTTTAATTAATTTAAAAACATTCAATAAAAGAAACCAATGAGAATTAAGTCTCCTAGAAGACTATTGGGCAGTCTCCCAAGGGGTCCAATGAGCATTCAGGAGCCCCATGGCTTGCCTGATTCCTATTGGCCAAGAGGCAAAGGGGTCCAATGAGAGTTTAGTTTAATTATTTAATTACCTAAAGCTCTCACAAAAGGGGAAAGGGGGACACATGTCAGAAGGCTATCACTTATGCTGCTTAATTCCTATTGGCTTGACCTGGGGAGGTCCAATGAGGCAAAAGCCAGACCTAATTAGTAGCTAGGGCTCGCCCAAGAGAGAGGGGGGGCTGATTTTTGCTTGGCATTGACACACACACTCTCACACTTGACCATGTGTGAAGGAAAAATACTCTATCTCCTCCCAAGCTTTAATGGAGAGCTCATCACCTACTCCAAGCTTATGAGATAGAAGCCTACATCAACACTCTCTTGGCATATGGATGCAAATCCAACCAAGAGCCAAGCTTCAATGCATGCTCATCTTCTCTACCAAGCTAATTACTAAGCTAAGCTATGCTAATATGAGTGATTATGTGAGGAGATGTACATCTTTCTCGTAAGATACTTCTTTTTCTTCTCAATCTACTCTCATACCCTGCTAGCTCTCACCATCTTCGAAGGTGTGTGAGGTCTTGGGTCTGAGAACGGGGATAATTCAAGTTGTGTTTGATTAAGTGTTTTGCTTGGTGTATGAAGCTTCCATCTTCATTGCACTAGCTAGTCTTGAAGGAACACAAAGAATTGTATTGTACAATGTCTCTCTTGATGGGAGAAACCATAATACAAAGCCTTTTGGAGGGGGGACCGGCTCCATGCAAATCCGGTCCTCAACTGTTGTCAATAGCTTAATTTCTCTCTCTTTTGAAAGTATTGTCGATGCTATCTAACTAGGTGTTATGCTTTTTGTTGCTCTCTCCACCCAAGCACTCTTGTAATTCTCATTAGGAATCTATTCTAATGAAATGCCCACTATGTTCATGCTAATTTCCGCTTCACATAAGATTATAGGCCATTAAATGTTACATTGGTATCAGAGCTCAAGGTTTCTCTTTTCTTGCTCAAGAAGGGAGGTCCTCAAGCTAGCTACAAATGGTTGGTATTATTAATTGCCTGTGAGTAAGTAGAATAGGGATTTTTCAGCCTTGCAGTGCGCCTGCCTTTGTGCAGTTAACGGGGCATCACCGTCGAGAGCTATGGTCTTAATAGTGGAGTCCTACGGGGCTTGCCTACGGCTTAACCACTATTGAGCTATTAGAAGCTTGACAGGAGCCGGTGCTGTTTTGGTGTCGAAAGACCCTCTCTTCTATTCCTTGCAATTAATGGTATTCGAGCCGCGGGTACAGTAGCTTGAGTGCTTTTTCTAAAGGGGTAAAGAGGAGTAGCAACTAGGGCTTGAAGTGCCAAAGTACACCTAAAAAGTTTATACCTAAAAGTTGTTAGAATGGCTGACAATAGTAAAGAGAGTGAAATTAATGTTGATAACTTTGATTTTGCTCATGAGCAAGCTACTAATGATGCTTCAATGCTTGTTAACTATCTAGTTTCTAGGCTTCAACAAGCCATGGGCAATCCATCTCTCCAAAGTGAAGTGCAACGGCAGCTCCGTGCTCACGGGATTCTCCAAGCTCATCACCATGACGAGAGAACACCTAGGAAGCCTCCTTGTGAGACTACCAAAAGAGGTCTCTCTCCGATTCGGGAAGAAGAAGAGAATCCATATGAAGGGCTCAAGAACTTAATTCTTGATGATGCATCTCCTTCCCAAAGGAGAACTCAAGAGCCTCCACCGAAGGAACGAGAAAGAAGCGAGTCTCCCGTCACCTCGGCGGAGATGGCTCCACGAAGACGGCGGGCTAAACGCTCTCCATCACCACCAAAGCGGAGAAGACCATTACACTCTTCTCCACGCCATAATTCAAAGAGGGATGATAAAAAGCAAGAGAAGAAAAAGGCGAGAAAGAGGACACCCTCTTCTCCATCTTCTTCATCCTCTTCCTCTTATGAAAGCTATGGTGAAGACGACAAAGATCAAGACAAGAAAAAGGCGAGAAAGAGGTCACCCTCTTCTCCACCTTCTTCAAATTCTTCATCTTCTGAAGCAAGTGATGGTGCAACTTTTGAACCATCAAAAAGAAGAGGCCATAGGAAATCCTATGCCGCATGGAAGAGGTCGTCCAAGCTGAAGAAATTCAAAGAGGGAGGGAAGAGCATCTCTTTCCTTACCTATGATGGCACCTTTGGTGCTACAGACAAAGTTTTGGCCTTTATCCAGCAATTCGATGCGGCGTTTGGAGATGAGGGCTTCACGGAGTCCTCAAAGCTATGCCATGTAGCTATGCACTTTCAAAAGTCCGCCAGACAATGGTGGTCTAGCCTACGAGCCAACGGTGAAGCTCCACGAACATGGAAGGCTTTAAGAGCTTCCATTATGAAGCAGTTTTTGGCCACCGATGCCAAAGACAAAGTACTCACCGAATGGCGAAGCTTAAAGCTCTCTCCCAATGAATCCATCCACAAATATGTAGACAAGTTTTGGGACCTACAACTCAAAGCCACTGTCTTCAAAAAGTTGGATTTTGGAGAGCAAAAGCAACAATTTTGTGCGGGCTTAACCGAAGAAATGGCGGAGTATGTCAACTCCCAAAGGCCACATACCATATCGGCGGTAATACACCATACTATGGTGGCCTCGCGAATCAATTTCCAAACGGGGGGTAAAAGAAATAATAAGCCCCCGGAAAACAAGGGTTCCAATGAGCCTAAGGGGAAGGACAATGTCCAAAAGTCTCCTAAGGGAAATTCCAACAAAGCCAAAGAGAAGGGAGTTTACAAAGGAAAGAATAAACTCTCTCCTGAAGAGCTTGAGCGTTATCGTAAAGATAACCGGTGTTTCAAGTGCGGCGAACAAGGGCATGCATACCGCGCTTGTCCCCAAAAAAAACAACCGCCAAGATCCTCCTAGAGCTTCTTTGGTTGAAATCCAAGAGGAGGAGATTCACCAAACTCACCACAAAGGATCTTCTCTATGCCATGCTTGGGGAAAGGTAAGAGAACATGATGCTTTTATTCTCTTTGACCCTGGTTCTACTCACAATTTCATATCTATGGAGTTAGCCACCAAGCTAGGCATACAATCCTACGAGATGGGAGATATCCTACCCGCAGACAGTGCCTTCAAGGGGCAAGAAGCTTCAGTCACTCCCTTAATCGGGAAATTGAGGCTTCATGTCCAAGGCTATGTGGACAAAGAGGACTTCTTTATCTCTCCTCTCAAGCATGAGGATGTAATCCTAGGGGCACCATGGTTTGACCGCCTGGCTGCCGATGTTAAATTTCCTGAAAGGAGAATCTCCTTTAAGTTCAGGGAAAAGGACATGTATATAGATGCTAAGGAGATGGGTAACACCATCCCCATTGTACATACACCAGCTTTCAACAAGTCAATAAAGAGCTCTATTTCCGTGTACATGATTTTTGTTAAAGATTCTCAAAATGAACCTAATGCTTTAACAAAAGAAAATAAAAGCAACCAAAAGGAATTAGAGTTATCTAAATTTCTCAAGGGGTTTCAAGATGTTTTTATTGACGACATCCCTTGTGAGCTACCTCCTAAACGAGGTAATGACGACCATGCAATTGAACTTCTTCCAGGAAGTTCACCGCCTAACAAACCTCCTTATAGAGTTTCTCAAGCTCAACAAGAGGAGATTATGCGGCAAGTGCATGAGTTAGTTGAGAAGGGCATGGTTAGGCCTAGCTCATCTCCATTTTGCTCACCTGTGCTATTAGTACAAAAGAAAGACGGCACATATCGTATGTGTGTCGACTATAGAGCACTAAATAGGATCACTATCAAGAATAGGTTTCCCGTTCCACGGGTAAAAGACCTATTTGATAAGCTACAAGGATCGACCTACTTCAGTAGGATTGACCTAAAAAGTGGCTATCATCAAATAAGGATAGTTGATCAAGACATTGTAAAGACCGCATTTCGTACTACATTTGGTCTTTACGAATACATTGTCATGCCTTTTGGCTTGACCAATGCACCAGCCACATTCAACCGCTTGATGGAGAAGCTGTTCAGGCCTCATCGAACCTTCACTGGAGTGTTCTTTGATGATATTATCATCTACTCTAATTCATTGGAGGAACACAAGCAACACCTCCAGGTAATATTTCAAGTTTTAAGAGAGAATAAACTTTATGTTAATCGAAAGAAAAGTGAATTTTTCTTGCAAGAGATTCAATATTTAGGTCACATTATCTCTCAAGATGGAATCCAAATGGATCCATCCAAGTTAGAGGTAATAAAAGGATGGCCTAAACCAAGGAATCTTCATGAACTAAGAAGCTTTATAGGTATGTGTGCATACTATAGACGCTTCATAGAAAAGTTCTCACGAATTGCGGGACCATTACATGACCTAACAAAGAAAAATGTTAGGTATACGTGGTCTGCTAAGGAGAACAATGCTTTCGAAAAGCTTATCTCTCAACCTGTGCTTACACTACCGGATCTCTCAAAACCATTTGAGGTCCAGTGTGATGCTTGTGGTGATTGCCTTGGGGCTGTTCTGCTCCAAGAAGGGCACGCCATAGGCTATGAGAGTCGAAGGCTCGACCCTGTTGAGCAAGCTCTAGGCATATACGAAAAAGAACTCCTTGCAGTTCTACATGCCTTAGACTCATGGAAGCACTATTTATTGGGGACTCCTTTCATTCTGCGAACGGATCACCAAAGTCTTAAGTACTTCATGACGCAGACCAAGCTCTCCGACAAACAAATGAGGTGGGAAAATTTTCTTTCGCAATTTCATTTTCATATTGCTCACATTGCTGGCAAGCATAATCAAGTAGCCGATGCACTCTCAAGACGATCGAGAGTGAATGCGGTTTCCATAGCAACTCACAATGATCTATCTTCAATGATAGATGAGTATGCTATTGATCCCGATTTTAGAGATGTGATTTCAGCCCTTGCATTAGGGAAGAAAGAAGAACCATTTACTTTACAAGATGGTTATCTTCTCTATGGCAATAGACTATGCGTTACTAACTCACTACGTGAGAAAGTAATGTATGAATCTCATGCTCCCCCATATGCGGGGCATAGAGGGATTCAGTCTACCCTAAAGGGAATTGAAACATATTTCTATTGGCCTACCATGAAAGTGAACATACACGAGTATGTTTCCAAATGTGTGGTATGTCAAAAGACAAAATTTGATAGAGGGAAGCAACTTGGATTGCTTCAACCATTGCCAATCCCTAATTCACCTTGGGAGAGCATATCCATGGATTTTATCTTTGGATTGCCTAAGTCTATCCATGGGAATACGGGAATATGGACGATAGTAGACAGGTTCAGTAAACAAGCTCATTTTATACCTGTCAAAAAGACTATCAAAGCCCATCAAATGGCAACCCTCTTCATTTCACAAATTTTCAAGTACCATGGCTTGCCAATGTCCATAGTGTCGGATAGAGATCCTAGAATGACCAGTAATTTCTGGAAGGGTCTCTTTGAGAATTTAGGAACAAGGCTAAACTTCTCTTCGGCCTATCATCCACAAACTGATGGCCAAAGTGAAATAACTAACCTAACCATTCTTGATCTACTAAAAGCCTATGTAACGGAAGTAGATCAAAGATCCCAATGGGAGAAGTACTTACCCTTAGTAGAGTATGCTTACAATAACACTGTACATACTTCCACAGGAAAAGCACCTTTCGAGGTAATTGAGGGAAGATAAAAAAGTCCCTTGCTACTTAAGGTACATGGGAAGATCTTCGCTGCAGATGAGTATAGCCGAGACCTACAAGAATCTTTCCAAAAGATTAAGGATGCTATCTCTATCTCACAGCAAAGGCAAAAGGCTGCTGCTGACAAGCACAGAAGAGCCCAAGCCTTTAAAGAAAACGATTGGGTCTTGTTAAAGTTTCCCAAGGCTCGATTAAGGCACACGACGGGCAAGAATCCTACGGGCCACCAAAAGTACTATGCTAAACTAGCAAAAAGGTATTATGGTCCCTTCCAGATTCTTAGGCCAATCAATGAGATGGCCTATCAACTTAAGTTGCCCAATCATTGGCTCATACACAATGCTTTTCATGTGAGCCTATTAAAGCCTTACAAAGGAGAGCCACCTCAAGAACCAACTATTGAAGACCCACCGGAGATTGAGGACCACGAGGAGGTGCTGCAGCCCGAGTCCATTCTCCGACATGAAGACAAGGTATTAAGAGGCGGTAAGACTATCCGACGATATCTTATTAAGTTTAAGAATTATCCTTTTGAAGATGCTAGATGGATGCAAGGCATACAATTAAAGGATAACCTAAACCTTGTCAATGCTTACAATGCTTCCCAAGAGTAAGCAAATGTACAAAATGTTAAAAATGAACAAAATTTTTGTCTTATAAGACTCTCTTTTTCTTTATTTGTGCACAAAAATGAAGTACTATGCATGCTTAGATCAAGTTTGCGGAGACGACGTCTCCCAAACACCAAGTAGAGCTTGTCACTCTACTATGGAAGACTGATAGGACTAATGTACAGACATGCTTGCGGCAGCCTCAGGCTCTCAAGCGCCAAATGGACTAGTCATCCATTATGGAATGATGTCGTAGGGTAACATAGGGATCCTCTACCCGCTAAGAAAAGGACTCATGCATATGCTTTATCTTCTCTACACCATAGTCGAGGACGACTATGATTTCAAGAGAGAGGTAATGTCATAATAATCAATATCTAATTCTCCTAAATGATTTTCTCATATTAAACTGATCATTTAATGTGGGGAAGTGCCAAGGGAGAAAAAGCTAGAATATTGGTTAAGCTAGCAGACCGGCCACAGTAGGGATCCAAAGGAGGGAAAATAGGGATCCAAAGGGGGGGCCATCTGCAAAAGAGCCATGTGAAACAATGGGCCAAAAAGACCCTAAGGTTCAGCCCATTAAGACTTCCAAAATGCTAAGGTTCCAAAATTCAAAGGTTGTGTCCAAAGGTCAACCCTAGGAAAAATTGGATGCTTTGTGTGTGCCCTAAAAGTCTTTGCACATCCCTACATGGGAGGGGGCGAGCCCCAAAGCTAGGGGATGAGAGAGAAAGCCACACACACACACACAGGCTCCCTTTACACAAAGGGAATGAGGGACACATGTCAGCTCCCTAGGCCAGATGCCCACAAGGTGTGCCCAGTTCCTATTGGAAGACCCTTGAAGTGGACCAATGAGAATTAAGCTAGAGTAAATCTAGTTTAATTAATTTAAAAACATTCAATAAAAGAAACCAATGAGAATTAAGTCTCCTAGAAGACTATTGGGCAGTCTCCCAAGGGGTCCAATGAGCATTCAGGAGCCCCATGGCTTGCCTGATTCCTATTGGCCAAGAGGCAAAGGGGTCCAATGAGAGTTTAGTTTAATTATTTAATTACCTAAAGCTCTCACAAAAGGGGAAAGGGGGACACATGTCAGAAGGCTATCACTTATGCTGCTTAATTCCTATTGGCTTGACCTGGGGAGGTCCAATGAGGCAAAAGCCAGACCTAATTAGTAGCTAGGGCTCGCCCAAGAGAGAGGGGGGCTGATTTTTGCTTGGCATTGACACACACACTCTCACACTTGACCATGTGTGAAGGAAAAATACTCTATCTCCTCCCAAGCTTTAATGGAGAGCTCATCACCTACTCCAAGCTTATGAGATAGAAGCCTACATCAACACTCTCTTGGCATATGGATGCAAATCCAACCAAGAGCCAAGCTTCAATGCATGCTCATCTTCTCTACCAAGCTAATTACTAAGCTAAGCTATGCTAATATGAGTGATTATGTGAGGAGATGTACATCTTTCTCGTAAGATACTTCTTTTTCTTCTCAATCTACTCTCATACCCTGCTAGCTCTCACCATCTTCGAAGGTGTGTGAGGTCTTGGGTCTGAGAACGGGGATAATTCAAGTTGTGTTTGATTAAGTGTTTTGCTTGGTGTATGAAGCTTCCATCTTCATTGCACTAGCTAGTCTTGAAGGAACACAAAGAATTGTATTGTACAATGTCTCTCTTGATGGGAGAAACCATAATACAAAGCCTTTTGGAGGGGGGACCGGCTCCATGCAAATCCGGTCCTCAACTGTTGTCAATAGCTTAATTTCTCTCTCTTTTGAAAGTATTGTCGATGCTATCTAACTAGGTGTTATGCTTTTTGTTGCTCTCTCCACCCAAGCACTCTTGTAATTCTCATTAGGAATCTATTCTAATGAAATGCCCACTATGTTCATGCTAATTTCCGCTTCACATAAGATTATAGGCCATTAAATGTTACACATCCCACCATGACAACGGCCTACCATATCCCGGCTTTGCACAAAGCCTCCAAAGACATGGCCTACCCCATGGAAACGGCAAGGCCATTTTTGCACAGTTTCAACAAGGCCTCCAAGAACGTCTTGGTTACGGGAAGGCTTCATACTCAAAATTTTACCACTCCACGATTATGCGAAGAAGGTGCAGGTCCTCAGCGCCACATGCACGAGACTTCCCAAGGGGAATGACCCTATTCTTGTCTTCAAAGCTAGCTTCAGTAAGGCTTGAGCTTCAGCTAGAAAATCGCCACACGACTGCGATAAGACAGGATGGGACAATGATTATGACTATGAAAAAATTTCAGAGGATCTTGACATGCGACGCTTGGCATGCATGATCAAGCAACTTGTCAGATGTTAATAACAAGGACATCAAGAATACGACGACATGGTTCCACCGTTTGAGGAGAGCTTGTCAACGTCGGCCAATTACTTGTCAATAATCGAGACGCTCAAGCATGTTCGATGTTTTTCGTGCATGGCATGTGATTTCTTTAACGGCTATGTGTACAATCGCTGGCCCAATGACTTCTACCATCAAAAGTCTACAGTTATGGATGTCAATTTCCCATGTTCAACATTATGCAACTCAGTCGGGTTACTTTTCCTTTCCCTGTCTCGCGTATGACAACGTTGTGACAGACATCACGGGAGCAAGGCTCCATCTACAAATCCAGAGGATAACAAATCAAGCCAAACAAGTATGAGGTACATCTCTTGCAAGTATTTTTCTGTTTTTCAATACAGTGTACAATTCGACAAGGTCGATTATCTGTGAATGATCGACACGGTCGACTTTCTTTTGCTATGACATCTGTTTGTTAGTATAAATATCCTCTGACTATGAGCTCTCAGGAACTCCATAAGTTGTTAAGGGAAGCAAGGCTTCCAGTTTGGCATCTTGCATCGAGATTTTCCCGTATAGCTTATGCTATGAGCATAAAAACTTGGAGGAATTTGTCAATTTGTCTGCGTGTTATTTCATTACATGCAAAGAGGGCGTATAATATACGCGACAACTCTCTCTTGCGCAACAGCTATGGTTATGAGCCATCTTCCAGCGAGTTTGTCCTTCAAAATTTCAAGACAAATGGTTACATGAGGATGACCAGGTTAGACAATTTTAAGTTTTGCTTGTTTTCCCATGTTTTCACATTTATTTTGGAAAATATTGTATGTTGTGCAAAGCAAAGTGGACAGTTTCACGTGAAGCAAGGCTTCTAACGTGTAAACCGATACAACCCATTGACTTCAAATCAAGGTCATTGGTATACACGTTTGCGGAACTGGTAAACTACGAATATCTGCTCCAGTTTTATGTGTGGCAACCTCAAGTTAGGATGTCTCCCTAGCAGTATAGGCTAATGTGCAAGGCACTTTTGTTTTGGCTCTCATGTTTGAGGCCATCACTCTCGGCAAGGGCTTACAATTTTGCATGCAAGGCATGCTAGCTAGGTGGACTCGATTCTGAATTACGCTTCCGCTATCACACTAGCAACTCTGACAAGGACTCGATAAGTGATGGATTGTTAAGCATGTTTTTTGGTTGATGTCAACACACAACAACACTAAAAGGAACCTAAATCTAGGACTTATTTCACAGGCAAAGTGCCCTATTTAAGTCATCCTTGTACCATCACGGCCCCTGGTCAAGATGTGACTCGTGTTCTTTGTTATCGTCATGGGTTTGAATCTTGTTGAAACAATTACAGGCCTACATGGTACGATTCTTTTTGGCACATGTTGTCATATGGGACACAACATGGTCTAGGAACTCAAGGAGTTCGGTTAAGCCAGTGTGGAGCAATGATAATGAGGGTCCCTCTCACTCACGTCGCAAAGTGTTTGTAGTTACCTCCGCACACAAGTACACGCTCATACTTGATGGATGTCAATTTTCTTGACATCCTTATTTGAGACATATTCCACATGTGGAGAATATGAGTCTCGAGGACTGACACTGGTGCCTAATTCCTAATGATGTGTCGCGACAAAGTCCCTACGTGCTGGTCGCATTCGTTTATTAGACCATTTGGAGCACACTGTATCAGGAACAATTTCAGTGGCCAAAAAGTGTCGATTACTAAGTACAGACTTGTTGTGATTACAAGTGCTGCGAAACCACCTTAACGGAGGGTTGTTTCTACATACAGCCAAGTATGCTACGTTCATGAGCCAAGTATGGTACCTAGGTGTGACTGAGCTTTCACATGGGATCCGTATAGGGCAAGGGGCTAGGAGCCTGCCTATATAATGGGGGGTTGGGAGGAGGATCCTATGGTCTAGCATCCCTAGTTCTTACATGCAGTGTCATATGGGAAATCAACTGGGGCCTTCCACAAACCCTGAACTCATACTACACCCTTAAGAGTTGCTTGAGAGGTATGTTTTGAATAGTGCAGATCTCCATCGCTCTGTAGAATATTTAAATAAAATGGCCTTGTTAGTTGAAACTGGAAAGGTGCATATCAATGCTAAATACATGCCAAGTTTTTAAAGAAAAGAGTTTTGTGTTGCAGAAGGAGAAAAGGCATCTAAGGCATCAACTGTCATTCATATTCAACTGCAGAAGAAAAACATGCAACTCAAAGGGCGATTAGCTACAATTAAGGTAGCCACACAAGCAGTGACACAAAGACAGAGGCACTTTGTGGACAATACACAAATTGAGATTGTGCATCATGAGACAATAGATGCATTGGAAAATCTCATCAATTCTATCGAAGGGGATGTTTGTATATCACTGCCACATGATAATCCCATTATAATTGGCTATAGAGGGTTCTTCATTTTGTTGTTCTCAAATTTATCAAATACAATAAATATGAGATTCCAATCTTTCCTCTTGAAGAAAATCTGAGATGGCTTTTTGAACCTTGTAAAACATGTAATGTGACCCTCAAACTCCACACAACTTTGATCTTATTGTGGCATCTTGAGGTTCTTTGCATGAAAATAGAGCTTGCACATGACATGATGTCATGAAAACCGTACTTATTTGACCTTAGGAAACTTTATTTTCCCCAATTGATTATGCTAACAAAATTATGTTTATTTGCCTCCATTGGCTACTCTCGCACTCTCCATAATCATGTCGACCATTTCTTTGAATTAGGGCTCATTTCATATGATTATAACAACCATTATGATCCTACTCTTTAGCTTTGTTTCCTTCACTCAATGCCATCTAGATGGAATAGAAATTCTTCACTTAACGCCTATAGAACAGTCTTCATAGCTTGACTCCTTTGAATCCTTTAATAGAGACTTCTTACTAGCTCAACTATATTGAGCTAGTATAATGGTATGTTGTGCATAGAGGTAGGATGAGTTCGTGGACCCTATCTAAAGGTCTTTTGCAAATTGAGGCATCTATTATACCCTGTGAAACTCAGGGGATCGACCATGAAAATCTTATCGTACCACATAAGTGCAGGATAGGGGGTTCTCTTCAAAAAGTTAGGTAAACATATAAGTTAAGGGTAGCCCGTTTGATGATTACATGAAATGCCAACATTACTAGCATGATAATTGTAATTCACATCAAATGTCAATTGAAAGTTAATCTTTGGTATTACAGAACGTGAACCTTTTTCATACAAATCAATTCAAATTTATTAGTACTCATATGCTTCCACCAAGGTTACGTATTGAGTATTTCTTGTTTTTTATTCTCTCTTATGGGTTAGGGTAAGTTGAGGCTAAGAACAAGGAGAATCCCAATCAACGTATATTGACGCAAACTAATGCTCAAAAAACACACAAAAAAGAGTTTTAATACATAACATATTTAGCCATAGTGTGTTTTCAAAGACCCATACCAAACCCTATTGGTAAGATATGGGTATAATAGTCTTTTTTTAAACTGTTGTGCTTATAAGTATAAGTTGGAATGATAATTACCATCTCCTTATCATAAATAGGGGGTTTTTTAAAACTCTGCATTCACAGGTGGTGTATCTTTTTTTATACAGTTAATCCCCCCCGGGAGTGAAAGGGGAGATTCGATTCTTTTATCGTATAGCTAAATTTTATGGGGTTTTGTTTCCTTACCAAAAACATATACCACAAATTCATTGAGGGTTGTCGTATAGTATCATGTAAGCGACATAAGTCATACAAGGGAGGAAACATGCATTGTATACACAAGAATTCACTGAGGGGGGGAGAGACAAGGTGAGAGAAGATTCACTAGAATAATAAAGAAATGTCCTGTCCCTCCAAAAAAGCATTGTCTTGGTCTAGATTTTTGAACACAAACCAAGTATATAATTGAGATTTATGGACAAACCTAAAGCTATCTACAAAGATTTATAGCTATGAGGCCCAAGAGTTGCCCTTGGAAATTAAGGCTTAATGTAATCATAACCATAGCTATGATGCCCAAGAGTTGCCCTTGGAAATTAAGGCTCAATGTAATCGTAATCAATATTTCCTCCTAGACACTTGGGTTTGCTTTGTAGAGAAAATATTTATGGAAAAACAAGGCATCTCTATGGGCAATTTTTGCTCAATTTTATGGAGCAACCATTATCTTGCACACTTTATTAAACTTGAAATTTGTAAGGGGTTAGCTAGGTTAAATAAATAGAACCATCTAAAGTTTCATCGTTTGGAAATTGTGATATTCTTCTTGGATTGCAATAAGTTATAAAATACGTCTTCATAATTTGTTGATATACACAGGCCCCTCATTAGGATAGCACTAATAGCACATGTTGTTCTTTGAACAAATGTAACCAAACCAACCCCCCCCCCCCCCCCCCTCGCGGGCCCCTCTTTTCCCTTGTAGAGGCAACACTAGAGCTCACATACACCAACACGCATTCCTTCCCTCGCCCACCTTCCCCTTGCTGTTGTTTTGTGACCCTTTTCACTCTCCTTGTTCTCTGTGCACGCCCCCCGCCACTCCAAATTCTATCGATACTGCAGCTCAAGGCTCCCTCCTATGGCCTCTTGCAGACCAATGCTCATTCATGCATCACACTCTGCATGGGCCCTTGGACCCGATGTATCCAGCTTGTGCTCCTACCATCGTTCCCTTTGGTGTGTGCAACTTGCACGAATTGAGGCCTCAGTCTCCATTTATTTGTATTACACCCCAACTTTATGGGGAGAAGGTGAGACCATTGTGTGACCCGCCATGTCCCAATTTCCGGTCGTTTTGCATTTCCTTAGACTTCACCATAGATACCCCTTAAAACAAATGAAAAAGAGATTATACCAACATATATTTGGGAGATTTATGCAAAGTTTTTTTTTTTTTTTTGCAAAACTCACAAACTGTGAGTGGTTATAGTAAAAATCATCAAAAAATTACAACATAGACCCTCCTCGATCCGAGGCAGGATGACAACAGAGAGACCGACCACATACGGCTAACATGGGAGCCACCTGACCACCGGACACCTGAGAACCACGACTGATATGGGAGCCACCCATCAAGTAGATCATGAACGGTTGACAAGGGAGCCACCCTGACATAAGTGAATTGTTGAACTGGGAGCCAGCCACACGTAGAGGAGATGAAGAGCCGATCAGGGTTGCCACCAGAACCGGAAAGGTTGCCACCCCGCCCGAGCTGACCACCAATCGGAAGGAGCTATTGCCGCAAGAATCCAATTGCAAAATACCTTCGATCATTAAAAAGACATGAGTTGCTGCCAAGAGGCCGTCTACTGAAAGTAAACAAGCCCCACCTCTGGAAAGCTTCAGAATCCCAAAACTACGATCAAATCGAACAAGCACCCGACGGAACAACAAACACCAAAGGAGCCACTAGAGGATTGGATGACCACCATGCTGCCTTGTAGGTCCAAAGTCCTTCTGCAAGACGCGAACTTACAACTGCCCATGGCGAGAGAATCGGACTCGCCTGAGACGAGCCCCCCAACAACATGGCAACTGCAAGCTCCATCCAAGGACCCCATCATTCCCAGGATGTCATCCGACATCGATGCACCCCACTGTGCCAAGCGAGGCGGTGAAGGTTTCAGGGGGGCCGGGGCCTTCTTGTAGCTCGTCGTTCCAAAAATGAGGGTCACGCTTACGCCAAGAGAGGCAGCATAGGGTTGCCTAGCCAGGGCCCCACCCCATGGAATCCCTCTGGAGCTGGAGCCTTTTCCCGGTCCACCCCTCCTCCTTGCCTTGCCCAAAGCGATGAAACCCTAGTGGCCACTTACCTTCTTGAAGTCCTTATCCAATATCGAATTTCAACACGATGTTTCCAGAAGTACATTTATTGAAAGTTAACCATGACACTTGAAAACCATTAAAATTTACAATATTGTGGTGTGCACGAAAACAAATCAAACTGACTGTGTCCTCTCTCTCTCTCTCTCTCTCTCTCTCTCTCACACACACACAGAGAATACCTCCTTAAATTACACTGAAGGTGGTTACAAAAAAGTTCACACTATGGCCCGCCCAGCCACACACACAATATTGGAAAATTAGAAATATTGGAGTGGCGGTATGTGTGTGAAAGAAGAAGAAGAAAAAGAAGAAGAAGAAGAAGAGTATTTTAACTTTGTAGGAAACTATCCCAATAGACCTTAAAGATCTATCCGATGAGGAGAGTTGAACTCAAGACCTCTTGAGAGAGAGAGAGGGAGAGACTTCTTTGCACTTCGGTCTTATCCCCTTGCATAGCCTTAGCATCCATACAATTATAGGATGTTATATAAGCTATTCCATGTGATTTTGTATGTGACTCTCAATAAAGAATGTCTGAAAACTCTTTACTCAAATCTGCCATGTTTATCTATCTATCTATATGTATTCTATAACAGCATAGCAAGTGCCCTTTACATGTGTCGAAATTTGCAAGATGAAAGCTAAAGTCCAAATCGCCTCTACGCACGATTAAGAGGGAGAGAGAAAGAGAGAGAGAGAGAGAGGCCGTCGAAGGTGGCCGGTCATACTTATGTCTAACATAATAGGAACCCTTTACATGTGTCGAAATCTGTGACATGAAGGCTAAACTCCAAAACTGAAAGAAGCCTTTATGCACGCGAGAGAGAGAGAGAGAGAGAGAGAGAGAGAGAGAGTTCACCTTCGACGGCTGGCCGTACAAGTACTATTATAATGGGGAAGGGATTCCAACTCCCTCCCTTGGACAAGTGGCAAAAGAAGAATCCTCCGCCAGTGTTCCTTGCAAATAAAGGAGAGAGAGAGAGAGAGAGAGAGAGAGGCCGCCATACTCAACACAACGACTGACTGAGGCCTGAACTTTGCCTTTACTCTGCCCATATACGTGCATAGCATGTACCACACACCTTACACATCGTAGCCTGTAGAGTCTAGAGCAGAGCTCTGTTTAATGGGTGACAGAATGTTCGGTACTGATCTCTCCAATCATGAGAGCCCAAAAGTGTGAGAAGTTAGAACCTCACGTGGCCGGCGGACAGGCTCTCAGGTTCAACTTCAGCTGCTGTGCAGGTCGCTCTTCGATGCACGTTACATGATATAACTATCCAAAAAAAAAAAACGCGAGAGGGCCTCATGACACATCTTCAGGACACACGGCCCAAGGGACCCGGGTCATGCAGCTTGCCAGCCTGATTGGTACTCGCCACACTCAGCTCTCCATGAGAGAGAGAGAGAGAGAGAGAGAGAGAGAGAGTCCTGCAATTCCTAAATCCTGCCAATGTCGTATGACTGCGTTTGTGTGTGTATGAGAGAGAGAGAGAATCGTGCGGCCAATGCTTTGATTGTATTTATGAGAGAGAGAGAGAGAGAGAGAGAGAGAGAGAGATCAATGTATTGAAGCAGACAAAGGAGGATGCTTTACGTAGGAGATAGGGAGGTGACGAAGATTGTGTTCCCACACACAAGAATTGATGATGACCATTGCTATCATAGCAATTAGGCAAGACGACTTGCATGGGAGCGAGGGAGGCGACTCCAAGGGAGTGAACTTAGGACTTGAGGAGGACCACAGAGGTCAATGCGTCTCAAGGAGGACCAGAGAGGTCAGCATCCTGTCTTTCAATGCGAAATCAGCTATCATTAGATTGTTATCGGGGTGCCAATGTCATTTTCAAACTTGGCATCCTATAGCCTCAAAGTTCAAACAAACAAGAAAGTAGCACAATTTGCTCATCATTTGCTCATTTGCTCATCCAAAGTTGGTCAACATTTCTTCTTCACTCCTCCTTTCAATCATTGTCCACAGAAAAACCAAGGTTTTAATGTGATTTTAACTGACTAAAATTGTAAAATCTCAATCGGATTCTTGAGACGCAAACTGCTAAATTTCTACCCATTTCAGGTTAGCACCTATATATAAAGGGGGAAAGGATTCCCTTCCCTCTCCTCGCCCGAACATGTGCTGCACGCTCCTATTGCACGCGAGTTTTCCCTACACCCCGACGACAAAGGTGGCATAGCACACAAACGCGCGCAAGAGAGACTTGGTCATTTGCTCATCAAAACTTGGTCAACATTTCTATCATAGTCAATAAAAAAACCCTAGGGTTTAATGTTTTTTAACCGATTAAAATTGCAAAATCTCCACAGATTCTTGAGACGCAAAATGCTAAATTTTTACACATGTCAGGTGTCATAAAATCTAATATCTAGCTACCCCAAATGTTTTTCTCATATCAAACTGATCATTTAATGTGGGAGAATAAACAGGAACAAGAGTTAGAATAGAGACATATGTTTTTAGACCTATCTCAACAGGGGACAAAAAGGAGAGATGGTTGCATACGGGTCCAAAAGGAGATGGTCTACCAAAGAGCAATGTGCAATAAGTGCTTCTAGACTTATCTCAACAAGGGACCAAGAGGAGAGATGGTTACATCTCAATACGGGTCCAAAATGAGGTAGTCTATCAAAGAGCAATGTGCATCTAATGGAGCTTAAAAGACCTTAGGGTTAGCTTCATTAAAGACCTCCAATAGTTATGTTAAAAGTCCTTTGACCTTAGGCAAGCTAGGGCTCGGAACCCGACCTAAGCTTGAGGTGCTTGTCGTGCTTGCAGACTAAGGTGCTTGAGGTGCTTGTCGTGCTTGATGACTAAGGTGCTTCAGGTCCTTGTCGTGCTTGATGACTAAGGTGCTTGAGGTGCTTGATGACTAAGGTGCTTGAGGTCCTTGTCGTGCTTGATGACTAAGGTGCTTGTCATGCTTGATGAGGAAGGTGCTTGAGAAGCTTCCTATGCATGGGGGGTAAGGTGCTTGAGTAAAAAAGAGACCCTACAAAGGAGAAGGAAAGCCCCAAAGTTAGGAGAATCTTTCACTTAACGTCCCACTCACCCAAAGGATACCGTTTTCTCAAGGGACACATGGGACACATGCCAGACTCTCCCTATGCTTAGCCACATGGTGTGCTTGAATGCTATTGGTTGGGCTAAGGAGGGGTCCAATGAGCTTCTAGTTCCATTTAATAAATATCTAGATATTTTCAAGCTCTCTCTCTCTCTCTCTCTCTCTCTCTCTCTCTCTCTCTCTCTCTCTAAGGGGTAAGGAGCACACTTGTCCAAAGACTACCCATGTACTTGAAATGCATGCTGCATGTGATTGGCTAGGGGGAGAGGCGTCCAATGAGCTTGAGGCATGAGAAAAGGTAGAACTCGTCCCAAGCAAGCAAGGGGTGTGCTGGGGGGATATACACCACACAATTATATTAGGGTAAGTGGGAGAGGGATCTATTATCGGTTTTGTTGAGCCCACAATGCGGGATATGGTGCACACCTCGGAGATTTGGTCTTAATAATGGAGTCTTTTTAGACTTGCCTACGGCTTTACCATTATTGAGCCATAAGAAGTCCGAAAGGAGCTATCCCTCGACAACTCTGCTATGTTAGACCCACTCCACTACTCTCTATAATTAACCAATTCGAGCCGTGGGTGTAGATACTTAAGTGCCTATTTTCAAAGGCTAAGAGGAGTAGCAACTAAGGTTTTGAATTGCCAAAGCATACACTAAGTAAACACATAAGTTTAATTAACATGGCTGACAATAACCAAGAGAGTAGAATGAACAATGATAACTTTGATTTTGCACATGAAGGTGCTAATGATGATGCCCCCATGCTTGTTAATTATCTTGTTACTAGGTTGCAACAAGCTTTGGGCAACTCCGCTTTGCAAGCCAAAGTTACTCAACTACTACGTGCTTATGGGATTTCCTTTCCTCTCCAAAAGGAGAGAGAGAGCTTAGGACGCCTCTTGATGAGACCCCCAAAAGAAGACTCTCACCCATAAAGAGGAGGAATCCAAAGAACGAGAAAGTAACAAATCCCTAAGTTCCTCTAAAGATGTGGCTCCACGAAGACGACATACTATACAATGCCAACTCCTCCCAAGGAAACGGTCAACCCATAGTCCTTCTCCTCATCACTTCAAAAAGGGAAGAGAGGAAACAAAGGAAGAAAAGGACAAGAAAGAGGTCACCCTCTTCTCCTTCTTCTTCACCTTCCTCCTCTTCCGACGAAAGCAATAGTTATTCTCCTAGAGAATACAAGAGGGGAGGACATTGCAAATCTTATCCTACATGGTGAAGGTCCCAAAAGCTTAAGAAGGTCAAAGAGGGAGGAAAGAGTATCTCTTTCCTTACCTATGATGGCACCTTTGGTGCTACCGACAAAGTATTGGCCTTCATCCAACAATTTGTTGCGGCCTTTGGAGACGAGGACGACTGTGATTTCAAGAGAGAGGTAATGTCATAAAATCTAATATCTAGATAACCCAAATGAGTTTCTCACATTAAACTGATCATTTAATATGGGAGAATAAATGGGAACAAGAGTTAGAATAGAGACATGAGCTTCTAAACCTATCTCAACAAGGGACCAAAAGGAGAGATGGTTACATCTCAATAGGGGTCCAAAAGGAGATGGTCTACCAAAGAGATGGTCTACCAAAGAGCAATGTGCAATAAGTGCTTCTAGACTTATCTCAACAGTGGACCAAGAGAAGAGATGGTTACATCTCAATACGGGTCCAAAAGTAAGTAGTCTATCAAAGAGCAATGTGCATCTAATGGAGCTTAAAAGACCTTAGGGTTAGCTTCATTAAAGACCTCCAATAGTTATGTTAAAAGTCCTTTGACCTTAGGTAAGCTAGGGCTCGGAACCCGACCTAAGCTTGAGGTGCTTGTTGTGCTTGCTGACTAAGGTGCTTGAGGTGCTTGATGACTAAGGTGCTTGTCATGCTTGATGAGAAAGGTGCTTGAGAAGCTTCCTATTCATGGGGGGTAAGGTGCTTGAGTAAAAAAGAGACCCTACAAAGGAGAAGGAAAGCCCCAAAGTTAGGGGAATCTTTCACTTAACGTCCCACTCACCTAAAGGATACCCTTTTCTCAAGGGGCACATGGGACACATGTCAGACTCTCCCTATGTTTAGCCACATGGTGTGCTTGAATGCCATTGGCTGGGCTAAAGAGGGGTCCAATGAGCTTCTAGTTCCATTCAACAAATATCTAGATATTTTCAAGCTCTCTCTCTCTCTAAGTGATAAGGAGGACACTTGTCCAAAGACTACCCATGTACTTGAAATGCATGCTGCATGTGATTGGCTAGGGGGAGAGGCGTCCAATGAGCTTGAGGCATGAGAAAAGGTAGAACTCGTCCCAAGCAAGCAAGGGGTGTGCTGGGGGGGTATACACCACACACACACACACACTCATTTTGTGGATGCATTCTCACTTGGTGAAAGTAGAGGACTCCACCTCCTCCTCCAAGCTTGTGAGAAGTGAGAGCCTACACCAACACTCTTGGCTATGGAATGCAAATCCAACCAAGAGCCATGCTTCAATTCTTAAGCTTGCCATCTTCTCCATCTTCATTACTATGCTATTATGTATGCTAGCAAGAAGAGTGATGATAAGTGAGGAACTATTTCTTTCTTTTAAGGAATGTTTCTTATTCCTCTTCCCTACCCTCATTCCTCGCTATCTCTCTCCACCTTCGAAGGTGTTTGAGGCCTTGGGAGTGAGGCTTGAGATAGTTAATGCTTTCTACAAAGTTTATGTTATGCTTGTGATGCATAAAGCTTTCCATCTTCATTGCATCACCAAGGTCAAGGAACACAAAGATTGTATTGTACCAAGTCTCTCTTGATGGGAGAAACTATAATACAAATGCCTATTGGAGGGGGGATTGGCTCGGTATGAATCCGGTCCTCTACTATTGTCATGTTCTCTAAACTCTCTCTCTTACAAAAGTATTGTTCATGCCAAGTTAACTAAGTACCATGTTTATGTTGCTACCATCAATTGAGTTCACCGGCTATGCTCACAAAGTAATCTCACAAAAGTGCTTTATCTAATTTTCTAATTTCGCTACTCTTAAAATTTATAGGCCATTTCCATTACATTAGGTTACAGACTATATACAAAGGGGGAAAGTATTTCCCCCTCCCCCGCTGCACTGACATGTGTTGCATGCTGTTGTTGTTGTAGGCAAGTGTTCTTTGCTTGTAGCCTAACGACACGAGAGAGAGAGAGAGAGAGAGAGAGAGAGAGAGAGAGAGAGAGAGAGAGAGAGAGAGAGAGAGAGAGAGAGAGAGAGAGAGAGGTCCCCAATAATTGTGGGTTTTATTAGGCAGGACAATTACTCAAAGTGGTTTATTGGGGACACAAGGGAGCTGTTGGGATCGAGACAGAGCTACCAAGAAGCATGCGATGGGTTTTTGGGCAAGAGTGCTGCCTAGATTGGTTGGGACCTGCTGCAAATGACTAAGATGGAGATGAAGCTACTTCAAATCTTGAGATGGAGGCAAAGATGGGGGTTTGTCGGGACAAGTACGCACGACAGCATGTCAACTGGAGGTTATTTAGGAGACAAAGGAGGTGGCTTCATTGACGGATGGGTGTACAAATAACGAGAGAGAGAGAGAGAGAGAGAGAGAGAGAGAGAGAGAGAGAGAGAGAGAGAGAGAGAGAGAGAGAGAGAGAGAGAGAGGTCCCACACAAGTATGGGGTTTTCTGGGCAAGACAATTGCTCAAAGCAGTTTATTGGTGGCACGAGGAGCTGCTGGGATGGAGACATGGCTACTAATTGATTGGGCAAAACAAAGGTGGGAAGATAAGTCTCTTACATTGTATAGCATGTGTGTTGGCACACATCTATATCTATATTGCATGCGTAGGTTGAGGATCAAAGAGCAACGACACTGCATGTAGCGAGTTGCGACCACAAGCACATGCGCGCACACACAGAGTTGATTTTGTGAACATAGAGCAACGCCAAGAAAGCAACAATATCCGCTACACGACCAAACATAGAGGGGAAGAGAATAAGTCTTTATTTTGTGAGCTCACTTAAAGACTCTTCTAAGGAGAAGGATTTCTACTAAGGAAATAAAATACATAATGCTATTTGTCATAGTGGGTGGCTTGAAAAGAACACATACTTAGGCAAGACATTAGTTAGCATGTATGTCAAGTGTGGTGGAGTTGACAAAGTGCAACAGGTCGTCTCGATCGCATTGATTACAGGATATGTCCAACACAAGATCAGGGTGAAGAAGCTCAATAGATGCAGAGAGATGGCATCTCTCCAATGCAATCACCTAAAGTTTCACCTTGAAGGCATGTGGCATTACACAAGATGTTGATATGGGCAAAAGAAATCATGATGATATTGTTAGTCAAGGGTTGTTGAAAGAAAATTTTGTGCTCGGCACTACCTTGGTCGACATGTATGCCAAACGTGATTGTGCTTAAGGAGCTTCCTGTCCGGGATGTCGTCTCTTGGAACGCATGGATTGCGGGATATGCCAAACTTGGGTAGGGCCAACAAGATCTGGGTTGTATTCGACAGATGTGAAGTGAGGGTGTCTCTCCAAATGCTGTCACATACACTTGCATCTTAAATGCAAGGGTCAGGTTTGGGAAGCTTTGGGCTATTTTCAACAGATGCAGAGAGAGGCCATCTCTCTAAATACAATCACATACACTTGTACTTACAAGCTTAGGCAATGGTTTCCATATGGGGGATGCATTCACAAGGCACTCCTAGCAATTCTCAAATCTAGTGGAGCTATATACTCTATTGATACCCAATTCTCCACAGAACACAAACCATCACATTTATATTAGCAGGAGGGATCCCCCTCTTCCCTCGCCTCGACACATGACAAGCGCTCTTTAATCCGAAGCGCTCTTTAATCGATCTGTGTGTCCTACAGCTCTCGGCAACACAACACGCGACAATAATGAAGAGAGAGAGAGAGAGAGAGAGAGAGAGAGAGAGAGAGAGAGAGAGAGAGAGAGAGAGGCTTCGGCCGCCGGTCAGACTAGTAAGGTCTAAGTTTTCCACATGTCTCACATCCTCATATCCCTAGGTGTTTAAACACATGAAATTCCAGCTATGTGAGTGTTGTTTGAACACATAAAACGAACTAGTATGTGACCTGCACGTTGCCTCGGCTAATTATAAAATCATGGCCTCTTCTCTTGTGAGTCATGACATGATCCTCCTCTCCAAAGTGGAGAAGTTTCAAATATGTTTTCTTAATGCTTCCACTTAGGTGATGCTCCACTATGTATATAATCTTTCTCCTATGCATCAATAAGTTTCTCCATCTTACTAATGATAGGAGGATCAATATGGAAAAGGAGGAGTCCTATAAACAATTAAAATAAGGATGGATGGATCACCACTAAAGGTGATATGGACCATTGGATGCAATTATTTGCACCATATGGAAACCATTGCCTAAGCTTGTGTTCCCCCCCCCCCCGGCCAGGCTTTTCCTACTCTCTCTTACACACATATTAGGGTTTGAGTTCAAGACTATCCACATGCAAACACTATACATACTCCTTCTCTTTGAGTTGGGGTCACTTCTCATTGAGGTTATAGCCATGGAGAAACTTGTGGAGTACATGGTAAAGCTACATCAAATCTCGCCACATGGAGTTTCTAAAATTCCATGGAACGCAAGTAACAAAGTCCAAAAGACTCTTAGAAGCAAAATATTGAGATCATGATGGATGCAAGATGTGCCTACATAGTTTGGAATATGGGATGCAACACATTTTCTTCATTATGCATCGCTGGACCCTTTAGTGATTGAGACTTTATCACAATGCCAATGTATTGTGAGATGGAAAAAATTTGGAGGCTTACACTTTTTGCATTACATCACACCCCAATTATACCATACCCCAATTACAAAAGCATGCTCTTTGAGAGCGAGAAAATGTTTGTACAATTACAGACTTGAGCTCATTCCCTCATTTGCAATCCATAACATAGCATCAATTTAGCTTAGATTCCACTTCCTTTTATGTGGGATGGGGCATTGGGGCTTTGGGAAAGAGTCCCTTCATGTAAGCACAATACGCACCTTGCAAGTTCAAGAGTCTAAGCATCATTGTCTTCTTGAGTGCTCATCTATTGATCACATTCAAGCTTGCTTTCCTCACATTGTGAGCGTGCATCACTTCGGACAAACCTTTCCCTCTCAGCTGCTCGATAAGCTCTTAGTTATCACCTTCATATCCATAGTCTTTAGGAATCAGGAGTTATTGATCAACTCAACATACAACGAACTACAACAAGTGAGTTGAGTACCTTTAAGAGAGAGAGAGAGAGAGAGAGAGAGAGAGAGAGAGAGAGAGAGAGAGAGAGAGAGACTACTATGAATGTTAATTTCATTTTGTGTGCTTGTTGCAGGTGACATCAGACTGGGAGAGTAGTTATGCATCTTGCGAGGCTCTTGGTATGGAGAGAGAGAGAGAGAGAGAGAGAGAGAGAGAGAGAGAGAGAGGCTGGAAACATGGAGCTATGGGGTTGAGAGATTCCTCAAGCTACAAAAAATGCATCCATGGCTAGGGCTAACCTCAGGTCATCAACCCCCTCCCTCTCATATGTGACTATTGGTGGAAAATGCAACTACGTAGTCGCCAACCCCCGGCCTCTCATCATCCATGATATCACTTCTTTTTTTTCAAAAGAAATGCCCAAGAATGGCTCTAGATTCTTGTGGGTGGGGACTCACACGATTGCATATAGCCCCAACATGGCGACGTATGGAAGGGCTAGTGGCTAACAACATTCACAAAGAGGATGCAAGTTGGCAAGGAGATTTCATCATACATGATCAAGAGGGAGAGCTAGGACAGATCGACGTGGGGTTACCTGGAGCTTGCGTTATTTTTTCAAGATCAATAAGGAAGTAGATTATATTCTGATCCTTCTTTGCATGAGTTGGGTCCAATGGAGGAGGATCTCGATGTATCTCTTTCATGACAATTTCTTGTAAATTCCATCTTGTGGACAATCCCTCCTACATATGTTGAAAATAGAAAGCAAATGAACATCATCAGGAGAATTAAGCTCATTTGCTAATATAGCTCAAGAAACAAAGTTGTATATCGAATGTGACACTATTCTACTCGGTCTCCTTTTATTAAGTTGAATCTCACCAGATCCCGTTTCCTCGCCCCTCTTGGCAAAAAGAGAAGTAATCCTCAACCATAGGCTCCATCGCCTGTTCACGCCTTGCCCCATCACGCCTCTTGTCTGGTTGTTGCCTTCGTTACCTCCTGCTCGCAATCCTTGCCTTGTGCTCTCAAGCTCTACCTTGGAAACCCAGCTCAGCGTCCCCGGCTGAAGTCGTCGCCCTACTCAACACGGGCACCAATGTGCCCTTGGCCTACATCAATCATCGTCTTGGCTTCCCATTTTCTCATGGGCTGCATCCTCAGCGCCTTGCCCCCTTGCGTTGCTGCCTGTGCACTCCAGCCGAGCTCCTCACTTGGAAGCAAGCACACGATGGTCTTGTTATGAGAATTTCTTCCCCTTAGTGCCGTGCTACAACAGCTTGGACCAAACCACTCACTTTCAAAGCCTTCCCTCGTGCTACACTCACTGGCTCACGTGCAAACCAGTGCGACACAGAGGAAGGGAGAAAGAGGTGTCCGCTTTGCACACCACCAAGAAACACGGAGACTACGTCTGTCTCTCCTCGACGCGCTCACGCAGGCAAAAAAAAAAATCCCCCTCTATCGCTTTCTCCATCGCGCTGACACATGACAGCTAGAAAATCTCGAAAAAATCCAACAAAATAGATTAAGCGCATTCTGGGAATTTTTGAAACTTGAGGGGTATTTTGGGAATTTTCTCACTCATAGTCATTTTCATCTCTCTCTCTGTCTCTTCCTCTCTCTCCTCCTTGACTTGCCACGCCTGCACCCTCCTTTTTTTCTTTTGCTTTCTTGGCAGCATCTTGGTTGATTCCCCTCACTGAGACATGCGTACAGACCTACTACTTGCACTTTTATTTTTCACTCAACGTCAATAGAGATCAAAGCCTTGAAAATGCTTTCCCTTTCTTGATAGAACAATGATCTAATTTGCAACCTTAAACTTTTTTGTTTTTGTATTCATATCTTTTGTCACCCATATTGTACATCCCTTGATGATGAGCTTTGCAATATCACTTGCAAATCATGCAAAAAGAACACATGCAAGATTACAAGTGAAGAAGTAAAAGAGAGATGGAGTTTATTACCCGCTTTGGAAGCCATATTAAGTGAGTGCCTAGTTTTGAAAATGTGAACATAACCCCATTAAGATCTAGATGCCCCAATACCGTCTCTCTCTCTCTCACTCTCTCTCTCTCTCTCTCTCTCTCTCGCTTCTTCTTGTTCGTCTCTCTGTCAACACCAAATTTTCATCATAAGGCAGAAAAATAGGAGCAGATAATGCTCACATCACAAGTATACACAATTGGCTGCTAAACCAAGAGTTGCAACATAAAACTCCATCTTCATCTCGTGCTCCATCTCTTTGCCATTTTTTGTTCTCACCTATTTGGTTCTCATCTACAACCATTTCATCATCCATTACTCCATCTCTTGTAAGTCTGACTTGGTTGATGCTCACATTCCAGAATGCTCGTCATAGGTGAAGAATCTTCCATGACCTGCGGGTCTTACTCATGAGTGATGTAATCCATCGATGCATGAATACGTATTCTTTTCCATACAAATCACTTGGTACATAATCTTCTCCCTCTTTTTGACTATTAGGTAGGGATTCTTCTTCCCAATCTTCTTCATTTTCTCTTTTTCCCTTCTATTCCTCATAAGCCGGTTGTATGAAAAATGCCCGAGCATAACTTTGCATGGCATTGAAAGATAGAAGAACTTAGGCTATTGGTTCCTCATGCTTGCTAAAGCAACTCCATTGGTGGCTTGCCAGGCTCACTTGCACCACATTCTCCATGATACACAACTCGTCAACGGAGTGATCTCCTCAAAATGCAACCCTGTCAAGACTGACTCCCTTGCACCAATGACTCGTCTTCTTTCTCTCTCCTTTAGCTATCTATTAACATTAGGGATTTCCCTTTTCTTGTTGCAAAAATTGATAAAGGGAGTTCGTGCTCTCTCTCTCTCTCTCTCTCTCTCACACACACACACACACACACACACACACACACACACACACACACACACACACACACACACACACACACACACACATTCTAAAAGAATTGCGCATGAGTGTGCTATTTGCACCTCCAAAATCTTGTACTGTGCACTGGTCGTGATATGTGAGGTGGGCTGCTTAATATATAGATGACCTCTCTCTCTCTCTCTCTCTCTCTCTCTCTCTCTCTCCACCCTCACGTGGGACACCGGTGTGTGTGTGTGTGTGTGTGTGTATGAGAGAGAGAGAGAGAGAGAGAGAGAGAGAGAGAGAGAGAGAGATAAGCCTTAGAGGGATCCATGTGTCAGTTTAAGGGTGATTATACTTTTCCTTTGGAAGTCCATAAAGAAACTCTAGCCCATTGTATAAAAAATGCCGGAGCATAATTTTGCATGGCATTGAAAGATAGAAGAACTTGGTCTATTGGTTCTGCATGCTTACTAAAGCAACAAACAACTCCATTGGTGGCTCACCAGGCCCCCATAGAGGCAAGGACTTCCCTTTTTCTCTTGCAGCTTCAATGTGACAACGTGTGATTGTGCTTTCTACTCGAGGACGTTTTAAGCAAAATAAGTAGCAGCACATATAGGTGTAGTTTAGAGCTTTGTAGTTTTTAGTTTCACTTAAGTTTTTATAAGAAGTAGTATAGATATAGAGTATAAATAATGTATATATTGATAAAGTACAAAGATCGCATAACTCAAAAGTCTTTTCATTTTTTACCATCTAAAAAAAAAAAGAAGCAAAACTCACAACTGTGAGTGAATTATATTGATCATTTTTTACAATCTTTCTACTTACCTTTTACTTTTGTATTTCAAATTAAACTTGAAATCAACCTATGTGTGATATGTGACATGTGGAGTCCCTCTCCTTCCTCAAAAATTTTAAGCTCCAATATATATAGTATAGAGGAATCAACACTCGCTTCAAACTTATCTAATGCACCTCCCTTCCTTTAGATTGATCCACCAAAATGAATCGAAGGGACATACAAACCTTTCCACAGGTGTTCCATTAATTGTGAGCAACATTTACACGTGTGATCAAGAAGGATGACCACACCCATGTTAGTTTTTCATCATAATTTTTCTTCTTTTTGTATGAATGGCCTTTGGTTAGTTTGGAGAAATCGTTCATAAGCTATAACATTGACAATATCATGAGCCAAGCAATGCTCCTTGAGATTCAGTCCATCTTTGTTCTCTTGCAAGAGCACCACATTAATAGAATCGACACAATCATAAGAGCATGTCAAAATTATAAGTTTTTTCTAGTAATTTCCATATAAGGTGGTAGATTGCTACAACCCTTGTGAATTTCTTCAAAAGTGCAAAATTCAATTTGACAAGGGTTGATAATAATCCGGGGATACGATCTAGTTGATTTCGCTTTCAAACCTACTACACAATTGTTGAAAAGAATCTAGTGATTGTCCATCTCTATGGCAAGACAGGTTTCACATGTAAAATCCTATATTGTTTGGAACAAGCTTTGCCTTGTGATGATGATGTAAAAAGTTTCTTTTCTTAATATATTCTCATATATTTATCCCAAAAAAAAGAATTTAGTAGTTTAAAGCTCAAAATGTGCATTTCGGAAGTCGTTTAATTTGAAACATCAGTCATGGTGTTCATGTGACTTTTCTTCTTGAAAGTAATGCAAAAATATCATCTATACTATATATAATGGAGCTTAAAATTTTCAAAGAAGGAGAGACTCTCCAAGTGTCACAACAACACTCTCCTTCATTACAAAGAGAATCTTAAAAAACATTTAATTTCAAATGCAAAAGTGAAGAGTAAGTTCTAAGATGGTAAAAAATGAAAAGACTTACGAGTCCTTTGATGTAAAATCAAACAAGTGAAAGGGTCACGATGGCTTTCTAAAATAATAAGAAAATGATAAAATCATTAGGTTGAGTTGAACTAGAATTATATAAGGTAAAGCATTGTTCATGAATATCTCTTTTATTAAGGGATTGAGTTTCCTCTTTGCAAATAAGCAAACCAAAAATAATAGTCGAATTTTTGAATTTGCAAAATTTTTGAACTATATTCTCACATATTTCACCATTTTTCTTTCTTTTACCATGATTTGCTCATTTAAAAAAAAATATATACATATATATATATATACGTGCATGTGTGTAAAATAAATAAATATATGTATGTATATATGTATAGAATTTATTAGAATTATGCAAAGTGAAGCTTCACTTTAACATTCTAAAAAGAATAAAATGCAAGTGAAGTCGAGCCGTGTAAGGATGTGAAATGAAAAGTGAAATAAAAAGATTTATATAATATTTTAAAATGAAAATAAAATTTAAGGTAAATCTCCATCGTGGCACTGAAAAGAATGAAAGTATGCCTAACCCAACTAAACACTAAGGCTTCTTTTAGAAAGCCAAAAGCTTAGTACTCTATTATATTTATAATAATTATAGTCTTTGGGAAGGCCATGGAGTTTCACTAGTGACCTCAAATTTCAATTGTGACCATTGACAACTTTTCTTTTTAAAAGCCATATGAAGGGTTGCTTTA